>NC_069505.1:86047903-86122903 GCF_027579735.1 Bombina bombina | reverse complement strand
ACAGTAATAGTTACCTGCACACACAGATATCCCCCTAAAATAGCTAAAACTAAAAACAAACTAAAAACTACTTCCAAAAATATTCAGCTTTGATATTAATGAGTTTTTTGGGTTCATTGAGAACATGGTTGTTGTTCAATAATAAAATTAATTCTCAAAAATACAACTTGCCTAATAATTCTGCACTCCTTGTAATCTTTATAAATTTAATATTTTTTGGTAATATAAATGTTTGTTGGCCAAGGCACACATAAATCTGATGACCCTCCCACCCCCAAAATATTGTATTCCTTTTAAGCAAGTAATATTTTTTTTATTCAAAGTGTATTTGTTTTTGTTGAAATTACAAATAATATGTTCTATCAAAACACTTGCGTACACGTTACTTTAATTAGATGCACATTACTACATATTATACATTAAAGATGGGATAGAAAAGAAGGAGAGGATAAAAATTTGAAGGAGAGAGAGATAATAGAAAAATGGGGATTGAAATAAAGTAGTGAATGAAGGAAGGGAACTAAAAAAGTGAGGGACTGAGTGGAGGGTGTGATTCATTTTAGGGGTAAACTATTCATTGTTTAATTTTAGTATAACTATTTTTTTATTTAATCAAATAGATAACATTGTTTTAAAATGAAATATAAAAAAATATTCAAATAATAGAATTAAATTCAATATATTGTTATCTTTAGATTAAAGTTTAATCCAGGCAATATCAGGTTCAGCACAGAACATATGTGAGAGAGAAAATGAGAGAGAGAGAGAAAGTGAGAGAGACAAAAATAGAGAGAGAGAGAGAGAGAGAGAGAGAGAGAGACAGATAAGAGATGCATAATATAATATATATACATATAAAAATGAAAAGAGAGACAAAGACAGAAAAATATATAGAGAAAGAGATAGAGAGATAAAGAAAGAGGAAGAGAGAGATGGAGAAAGGGAGAGAGAGATGGAGAAAGGGAGAGAGAGATGGAGAGAGAGAGAGAGAGAGAGAGAGAGAGAGAGAGAGAGAGAGAGAGAGAGAGAGAGGAAAAAAAAAAGAAAGAAAAAAAAAAGTTTTTTGGTAATTGTAATAAGTGTGCTTGCTTAAAAAGCAATTTCAGAGAGGTCAGCACTCAAAATTGTTTGATCTATCCCAGTAAGCTCTATTATTTTGTCTTCATTTTTTTTTTTTTTTATTATATCTGTCTGTGTGTAGCTTGATCTCGTCTTTGGTGTATCATGAATCGCTACATTTAATAGATTGGTATTATCCATTTCTGGAATTGATTGTGTAGTTACTTCAATTTGACCTTGAACAGATTTTTGTACTGTTGAAAATAATGACAAACTAGTGTCTGCTGACAAATCACCCATAGTCCATGTGTACTTATCACTGCATTTGATAAAATTTTTAGTGTTGGTTGATTTTCTTTTTTGTTTTGATAATTTTTGTTTGCACATTTGCACTTAGTGTACCATAGTATGGGATAAATTCAGTCAATCAATCGTGTAATATTTTGTTCTCTGTATTTGTTGAAACTTCAACTTTGGTAATATTCAGATTATGTCCACATGCATGGCATACATGTATCATTTACCTTGTTTCAAAAACATATGGTGGGCAATTGGTAGAGGTTGACGGATAGTTAGTGTTGTCAATTGAAACACTTGTTGGTTCTGTATTGGAAGCTGATGTACCAGATAGATATATTCTCGATGGGAAAATCGTTGGAATGGAGGTATCTTTTAAATACCTACTCACTCCATGTGTATAGTAGGAGTCCGGATGGAAGTGTAATGAGCACATTCTGTACCTGGTGGCCTTATATGTATCATAGACCAATTGGACCATCTGTTCTAACTCATCTGGATTGTATTGGTTGGTTTGTTTAAGCCAAAGACGGATTCTTTCATGTGTCTTTGGGAAAACATGAAGAGAAACGGCAGAATTAGAACATCCTTTTTTGGTGAAACTTAGGCATCCGATTACAATACAATCTGACTTTCTTATAATCCTCCTAATAAAATAAATAAAAATCAAATTTATATACAGGGAGTGCAGAATTATTAGGCAAATTAGTATGTTGACCACATCATCCTCTTTATGCATGTTGTCTTACTCCAAGCTGCAAAGGCTCGAAAGCCTACTACCAATTAAGCATATTAGGTGATGTGCTTCTCTGTAATGAGAAGGGGTATGGTCTAATGACATCAACACCCTATATCAGGTGTGCATAATTATTAGGCAACTTCCTTTCCTTTGGCAAAATGGGTCAAAAGAAGGACTTGACAGGCTCAGAAAAGTCAAAAATAGTGAGATATCTTGCAGAGGGATGCAGCACTCTTAAAATTGCAAAGCTTCTGAAGCGTGATCATCGAACAATCAAGCGTTTCATTCAAAATAGTCAACAGGGTCGCAAGAAGCGTGTGGAAAAACCAAGGCGCAAAATAACTGCCCATGAACTGAGAAAAGTCAAGCGTGCAGCTGCCAAGATGCCACTTGCCACCAGTTTGGCCATATTTCAGAGCTGCAACATCACTGGAGTGCCCAAAAGCACAAGGTGTGCAATACTCAGAGACATGGCCAAGGTAAGAAAGGCTGAAAGACGACCACCACTGAACAAGACACACAAGCTTAAACGTCAAGACTGGGCCAAGAAATATCTCAAGACTGATTTTTCTAAGGTTTTATGGACTGATGAAATGAGAGTGAGTCTTGATGGGCCAGATGGATGGGCCCGTGGCTGGATTGGTAAAGGGCAGAGAGCTCCAGTCCGACTCAGACGCCAGCAAGGTGGAGGTGGAGTACTGGTTTGGGCTGGTATCATCAAAGATGAGCTTGTGGGGCCTTTTCGGGTTGAGGATGGAGTCAAGCTCAACTCCCAGTCCTACTGCCAGTTTCTGGAAGACACCTTCTTCAAGCAGTGGTACAGGAAGAAGTCTGCATCCTTCAAGAAAAACATGATTTTCATGCAGGACAATGCTCCATCACATGCGTCCAAGTACTCCACAGCGTGGCTGGCAAGAAAGGGTATAAAAGAAGAAAATCTAATGACATGGCCTCCTTGTTCACCTGATCTGAACCCCATTGAGAACCTGTGGTCCATCATCAAATGTGAGATTTACAAGGAGGGAAAACAGTACACCTCTCTGAACAGTGTCTGGGAGGCTGTGGTTGCTGCTACACGCAATGTTGATGGTGAACAGATCAAAACACTGACAGAATCCATGGATGGCAGGCTTTTGAGTGTCCTTGCAAAGAAAGGTGGCTATATTGGTCACTGATTTGTTTTTGTTTTGTTTTTGAATGTCAGAAATGTATATTTGTGAATGTTGAGATGTTATATTGGTTTCACTGGTAAAAATAAATAATTGAAATGGGTATATATTTGTTTTTTGTTAAGTTGCCTAATAATTATGCACAGTAATAGTCACCTGCACACACAGATATCCCCCTAAAATAGCTAAAACTAAAAACAAACTAAAAACTACTTCCAAAAATATTCAGCTTTGATATTAATGAGTTTTTTGGGTTCATTGAGAACATGGTTGTTGTTCAATAATAAAATTAATCCTCAAAAATACAACTTGCCTAATAATTCTGCACTCCCTGTAATCTTTATAAATTTAATATTTTTTGGTAATATGTTTGTTGGCCAAGGCACACATAAATCTGATGACCCTCCCACCCCCAAAATATTGTATTCCTTTTAAGCAAGTAATATTTTTTTTATTCAAAGTGTATTTGTTTTTGTTGAAATTACAAATAATATGTTCTATCAAAACACTTGCGTACACGTTACTTTAATTAGATGCACATTACTACATATTATACATTAAAGATGGGATAGAAAAGAAGGAGAGGATAAAAATTTGAAGGAGAGAGAGATAATAGAAAAATGGGGATTGAAATAAAGTAGTGAATGAAGGAAGGGAACTAAAAAAGTGAGGGACTGAGTGGAGGGTGTGATTCATTTTAGGGGTAAACTATTCATTGTTTAATTTTAGTATAACTATTTTTTTATTTAATCAAATAGATAACATTGTTTTAAAATGAAATATAAAAAAATATTCAAATAATAGAATTAAATTCAATATATTGTTATCTTTAGATTAAAGTTTAATCCAGGCAATATCAGGTTCAGCATAGAACATATGTGAGAGAGAAAGTGAGAGAGAGAGAGAAAGTGAGAGAGAAAGAAAGTGAGAGAGACAAAAATAGAGAGAGGGAGACAGATAAAGAGATGCATAATATAATATATATACATATAAAAATGAAAAGAGAGACAAATACAGAAAAATATTTAGAGAAAGAGATAGAGAGATAAAGAAAGAGGAAGAGAGAGATGGAGAAAGGGAGAGAGAGATGGAGAGAGAGAATGAAAGAAAGAGAGAGACATGAAGATAAAAATATAGAGAGAGAGGGATGGAGAACGGGAGAGAGAGATGGAGAAAGAGAGAGAGATGGAGAGAGAGAGATGGAGAAAGGGAGGGAGAGAGAGAGAGAGAGAGAGAGAGAGAGGAAGAGACATACAGAAGAGACATACAGAGAGATTTATAGAGAGAGAGTGAAAGAGAGAGAGACATAGAGATAAAAATATATATATAGAGAGAGATGGAGAAAGGGAGAGACAGAGATGGAGAAAGAGAGAGAGATGGCGAAAGGGAGAGAGAGAGATAGAGAGCGAGATGTAGAGAAAAAGAGATGGAGAGAGATGGAGATAGAAATCTAGAGAAAAAAAAAAGAGAGAGATAAATAGAAAGAGAGAAAGGAGGAAAGAGAGAGCGAGAGAGAGAGAGAGAGAGAGGAAGAGACATACAGAGAGATTTATAGAGAGAGAGTGAAAGAGAGAGAGACATAGAGATAAAGAAAGAGGAAGAGTGAGATGGAGAAAGGGAGAGAGAGATGGAGAAAGGGAGAGAAAGATGGAGAGAGAGAGAAATAGATGGAGAGAGAGAGATGGAGAGAGATGGAGATAGAGATGTAGAGAAAATGAGAGAGATATAGAGAGAGATAGAAAACGATAGAGAGAAAATGAGATGGAAAGATAGCGAGGGAGAGAGAGAGAAAGGTAGAGAAAGAAAGAAAGATAGAGATAAAAAAGAGAGAGAGAAGGAGAGAGAGAGAAATATATATATATATATATATATATATATATATATATATATATATATATATATATATATATAGAGAGAGAGAGAGAGAGAGAGAGAGAGAGAGAGAGAGAGAGAGAGAGAGAGAGAGAGAGAGAGAGAAATGTATAGAAAATGAGAGAAAGAAAGATAGAGAGGGAGAAAGGTAGAGAAAGAGAGAAAGATAGAGATAAAAAAGAGAGAGAGAAGGGGAGATATATATATATATATATATATATATATATATATATATATATATATATATATATATATATATATATATATATATATATATATATATATATATATATATATATAAAAAGAGAGTTCATAGGCATATGCACTCCCACCAACCGTTCACCTGCCAGGGTGCTTTAAAAAAATTACAAAAAACAGAATTTATGCTTACCTGATAAATTACTTTCTCCAACGGTGTGTCCGGTCCACGGCGTCATCCTTACTTGTGGGATATTCTCTTCCCCAACAGGAAATGGCAAAGAGTCCCAGCAAAGCTGGCCATATAGTCCCTCCTAGGCTCCGCCCACCCCAGTCATTCGACCGACGGACAGGAGGAAATATATATAGGAGAAACCATATGGTACCGTGGTGACTGTAGTTAGAGAAAATAAGTAATCAGACCTGATTAAAAAAACAGGGCGGGCCGTGGACCGGACACACCGTTGGAGAAAGTAATTTATCAGGTAAGCATAAATTCTGTTTTCTCCAACATTGGTGTGTCCGGTCCACGGTGTCATCCTTACTTGTGGGAACCAATACCAAAGCTTTAGGACACGGATGAAGGGAGGGAGCAAATCAGGTTACCTAAACGGAAGGCACCACAGCTTGCAAAACCTTTCTCCCAAAAATAGCCTCCGAAGAAGCAAAAGTATCAAATTTGTAAAATTTGGCAAAAGTGTGCAGTGAAGACCAAGTCGCTGCCTTACATATCTGGTCAACAGAAGCCTCGTTCTTGAAGGCCCATGTGGAAGCCACAGCCCTAGTGGAGGAGGCTGCCGTCCGGCAGTCTCATAAGCCAATCGGATGATGCTTTTAAGCCAAAAGGAAAGAGAGGTAGAAGTCGCTTTTTGACCTCTCCTTTTACCAGAATAAACAACAAACAAGGAAGATGTTTGTCTGAAATCTTTAGTAGCCTCTAAATAGAATTTTAGAGCACGGACTACGTCCAAATTGTGTAACAAACGTTCCTTCTTTGAAACTGGATTCGGACACAAAGAAGGTACAAC
The DNA here is from genome assembly GCF_027579735.1 of Bombina bombina. Lineage (NCBI taxonomy): Eukaryota > Metazoa > Chordata > Amphibia > Anura > Bombinatoridae > Bombina > Bombina bombina. Next base: position 86,116,541 of record NC_069505.1, on the reverse strand, counting down.
TATCTCCTGGTTAATATTTTTGTTAGAAACAACTTTAGGAAGAAAACCAGGCTTAGTACGCAAAACCACCTTATCTGCATGGAACACCAGATAGGGCGGAGAACACTGCAGAGCAGATAACTCTGAAACTCTTCTAGCAGAAGAAATAGCAACCAAAAACAAAACTTTCCAAGATAGTAACTTAATATCTATGGAATGTAAAGGTTCAAACGGAACATTTTGAAGAACTGAAAGAACTAGATTTAGACTCCAGGGAGGAGTCAGAGGTCTGTAAACAGGCTTGATCCTAACCAGAGCCTGAACAAATGCTTGAACATCTGGCACAGCTGCCAGTCTTTTGTGCAGTAAAACAGATAAAGCAGAGATCTGTCCCTTTAGAGAACTTGCAGATAATCCTTTCTCCAAACCTTCTTGTAGAAAGGATAGAATCTTAGGAATTTTTATCTTGTTCCATGGAAATCCTTTGGATTCACACCAACAGATATATTTTTTCCATATTTTATGGTAAATTTTTCTAGTTACAGGCTTTCTAGCCTGAATCAGAGTATCTATTACAGAATCTGAAAACCCACGCTTTGATAAAATCAAGCGTTCAATCTCCAAGCCGTCAGTTGGAGGGAAACCAGATTTGGATGTTCGAATGGACCCTGAACAAGAAGGTCCTGTCTCAAAGGTAGCTTCCATGGTGGAGCCGATGACATATTCACCAGGTCTGCATACCAAGTCCTGCGTGGCCACACAGGAGCTATCAAGATCACAGAGGCCCTCTCCTGATTGATCCTGGCTACCAGCCTGGGAATGAGAGGAAACGGTGGGAATGCATAAGCTAGGTTGAAGGTCCAAGGTGCTACTAGTGCATCTACTAGGGTCGCCTTGGGATCCCTGGATCTGGACCCGTAGCAAGGAACCTTGAAGTTCTGACGAGACGCCATCAGATCCATGTCTGGAATGCCCCATAATTGAGTTATTTGGGCAAAGATTTCCGGATGGAGTTCCCACTCCCCCGGATGGAATGTCTGACGACTCAGAAAATCCGCTTCCCAATTTTCCACTCCTGGGATGTGGATCGCAGACAAGTGGCAGGAGTGATCCTCCGCCCATTGAATTATTTTGGTCACTTCTTTCATCGCCAGGGAACTCCTTGTTCCCCCCTGATGATTGATATATGCAACGGTCGTCATGTTGTCTGATTGGAACCTTATGAATTTGGCCTTTGCTAGTTGAGGCCAAGCTTTGAGAGCATTGAATATCGCTCTCAGTTCCAGAATGTTTATCGGGAGAAGCGACTCTTCCCGAGACCATAGACCCTGAGCTTTCAGGGATTCCCAGACCGCGCCCCAGCCCACTAGACTGGCGTCGGTCGTGACAATGACCCACTCTGGTCTGCGGAAGCTCATTCCCTGGGACAGATTGTCCAGGGTCAGCCACCAATGGAGTGAATCTCTGGTCTTTTGATCTACTTGAATCATCGGAGACAAGTCTGTATAATCCCCATTCCACTGTTTGAGCATGCACAGTTGTAATGGTCTTAGATGAATTCGTGCAAAAGGAACTATGTCCATTGTTGCAACCATCAATCCTATTACTTCCATGCACTGCGCTATGGAAGGATGAGGAAGAGAATGAAGTACTTGACAAGAGCTTAGAAGTTTTGATTTTCTGACCTCTGTCAGAAAAATCCTCATTTCTAAGGAATCTATTATTGTTCCCAAGAAGGGAACTCTTGTCGACAGGGACAGAGAACTTTTTTCTTTGTTCACCTTCCATCCGTGAGATCTGAGAAAGGCTAGGACGATGTCCGTATGAGCCTTTGCTTTTGACAGGGACGACGCTTGTATTAGGATGTCGTCCAAGTAAGGTACTACTGCAATGCCCCTTGGTCTTAGAACCGCTAGAAGGGACCCTAGTACCTTTGTGAAAATCCTTGGAGCAGTGGCTAATCCGAATGGAAGTGCCACAAACTGGTAATGCTTGTCCAGAAAAGCAAACCTTAGGAACTGATGATGTTCCTTGTGGATAGGAATATGTAGGTACGCATCCTTTAAATCCACGGTAGTCATAAATTGACTTTCCTGGATGGTGGGTAGGATCGTTCGAATAGTTTCCATTTTGAACGATGGTACCCTGAGAAATTTGTTTAGGATCTTCAAATCCAAAATTGGTCTGAATGTTCCCTCTTTTTTGGGAACTACGAACAGATTGGAATAAAATCCCATTCCTTGTTCTCTTATTGGAACTGGATGTATCACTCCCATCTTTAACAGGTCTTCTACACAATGTAAGAATGCCTGTCTCTTTATTTGGTTTGAGGATAAGTGAGACCTGTGGAACCTTCCCCTTGGGGGTAGTTCCTTGAATTCCAGGAGATAACCTTGAGAAACTATTTCTAGCGCCCAAGGATCCTGAACATCTCTTGCCCAAGCCTGAGCAAAGAGAGAGAGTCTGCCCCCCACTAGATCCGGTCCCGGATCGGGGGCTATCCCTTCATGCTGTTTTGGTAGCAGTGGTAGGCTTCTTGGCCTGCTTACCCTTGTTCCAGCCTTGCATTGGTTTCCAGGCTGGTTTGGGCTGTGAGGCATTACCCTCTTGCTTAGAGGATGCAGAATTAGAGGCTGGTCCGTTTCTGCGAAAGGGGCGAAAATTAGGCTTATTTTTAGCCTTAAAAGACCTATCCTGTGGGAGGGCGTGGCCCTTTCCCCCAGTGATGTCTGAAATAATCTCTTTCAATTCTGGTCCAAATAATGTTTTACCTTTGAAAGGGATGTTAAGCAATTTTGTCTTGGAAGACACATCCGCTGACCAAGACTTTAGCCAAAGATAGCAAACCCTGAATTTTTCACCGCTAATCTAGCTAATTGCAAAGCGGCATCTAAAACAAAAGAGTTAGCCAATTTAAGTGCGTGAACTCTGTCCATAACCTCCTCATATGGAGTTTCTCTACTGAGCGACTTTTCTAGTTCCTCGAACCAGAAACACGCTGCCGTAGTGACAGGAACAATGCATGAAATTGGTTGTAGAAGGTAACCTTGCTGTACAAAAATCTTTTTAAGCAAACCTTCTAATTTTTTATCCATAGGATCTTTAAAAGCACAACTATCTTCGATAGGAATAGTAGTGCGTTTGTTTAGAGTAGAAACCGCCCCCTCGACCTTGGGGACTGTCTGCCATAAGTCCTTTCTGGGGTCGACTATAGGAAATAATTTCTTAAATATAGGGGGGGGGACAAAAGGTATGCCGGGCTTTTCCCACTCTTTATTTACTATGTCCGCCACCCGCTTGGGTATAGGAAAAGCGTCGGGGGGCACCGGAACCTCTAGGAACTTGTCCATCTTACATAATTTCTCTGGTATGACCAAATTGTCACAATCATCCAGAGTAGATAACACCTCCTTAAGCAGTGCGCGGAGATGTTCTAATTTAAATTTAAAAGTCACAACATCAGGTTCAGCTTGATGAGAAATTTTTTCTGAATCTGAGATTTCTCCATCAGACAAAACCTCCCTCATGGCCCCTTGAGATTGGTGTGAGGGTATGTCAGAACAATTATCATCAGCGCCCTCTTGCTCTTCAGTGTTTAAAACAGAGCAATCGCGCTTTCTCTGATAAATAGGCATTTTGGATAAAAGATTTGCTATAGAGTTATCCATTACAGCCGTTAATTGTTGCATGGTAATAAGTATTGGCGCACTAGATGTACTAGGGGCCTCCTGTGTGGGCAAAACTGGTGTAGACACAGTAGGGGATGATGTAGTATCATGTTTACTCCCCTCATTTGAGGAATCATCTTGGGCAATATCATTATCTGTGGCATTACTGTCCTTACTTTGTTTGGACGCTATGGCACAATTATCACATAAATTTAAATGGGGAGACACATTGGCTTTCATACATATAGAACATAGCTTATCTGAAGGTACAGACATGTTAAACAGGCTTAAACTTGTCAACAAAGCACAAAAAACGTTTTAAAATAAAACCGTTACTGTCTCTTTAAATTTCAAACTGAAAGCACTTTATTACTGAATATGTGAAAAAGTATGAAGGAATTGTTCAAAAATTACAAAATTTCACCACAGTGTCTTAAAGCATTAAAAGTATTGCACACCAAATTTCAGAGCTTTAACCCTTAAAATAACGGAACCGGAGCCGTTTTTAAATTTAACCCCTATACAGTCCCAGCTATAGACTTTGCTGAGACCCAACCAAGCCCAGAGGGGAATACGATACCAAATGACGCCTTCTAGAAGCTTTTTTAGTGATTCTTAGATCCTCACACATGCATCTGCATGCCCTGCTCTCCAAAAACAACTGCGCAGTAATGGCGCGAAAATGAGGCTCAGTCTATAACTAGAAAGGCCCCCTGACTAAAAAAGGTGTCCAACACCGTGCCTGCCGTTTTTTAAACGTTCCCCAAGATTATAATGCCAATTGTTAGCTAGAATCTGAATAATATGCCCCAATAAAGCAATCGAATTAGCCCATAAAAATGTCTACCAGTTTTTTAGCCCTTTTTAAGCCCTTTATTCTTATATGTTTGACTAAGAAAATGGCTTACCGGTCCCCATGAGGGGAAATGACAGCCTTCCAGCATTACTCAGTCTTGTTAGAAATATGGCTAGTCATACCTTAAGCAGAAAAGACTGCTAACTGTTTCCCCCAACTGAAGTTACTTCATCTCAACAGTCCTGTGTGGAAACAGCAATCGATTTTAGTTACTGTCTGCTAAAATCATCTTCCTCTTACAAACAGAAATCTTCATCCTTTTCTGTTTCAGAGTAAATAGTACATACCAGCACTATTTTAAAATAACAAACACTTGATAGAAGAATAAAAACTACATTAAAACACCAAAAAACTCTTAACCATCTCCGTGGAGATGTTGCCTGTGCAACGGCAAAGAGAATGACTGGGGTGGGCGGAGCCTAGGAGGGACTATATGGCCAGCTTTGCTGGGACTCTTTGCCATTTCCTGTTGAGGAAGAGAATATCCCACAAGTAAGGATGACGCCGTGGACCGGACACACCAATGTTGGAGAAATGTAGCAGGGAAAGCACTCACTGGACTTCAGACTTCAAATGTGACAACAAAATTTATTGAATGTGACGTTTCGGGACTTAACACGTCCCTTCCTCTGACAGTTTGAAAACTCCAAACAAACCAACTTTTAAAGGCATACAAAACCCACCCCCAATACTAGCTCCAATCACTGGAAACCGTGTGCAAAATACAATTGTTTCGATCAGACAAGTGTGTTAAATAAAACATGTATTCACAAATTCAAAGTGAAAAAATTAAACCATTATTACTATAATATTAAAAATACAAAATGTGATAAATATATAAATGCATTTGTGAATATAGCACGAATAATGCCCCCAGACCACTAAAACTACCAAAATGGATCATCACAGCACCCCTGTATCAGAAATGGATTCTCCTCCAGTGTCAATAAAGAGTTTAACATCACATAAGGATACTCCCCTAATGCCAATTAATATCACAATTCACAGATCAAGAATCCCATAGTTGCTTATTATAAGCGGCACTGCTTCCATTCACATACCGCATCACCATTCATAAGGTAATCAGAACTAAAACAAACACGATCGCTGTCAAAGATCTCCCTTAGTGAGCACAACACCAGTGATTACGTCATAGCACGTCCCCTAATCTCCCATTGGACCTATTAACACGTTGTCCAGACGACTGGGCAAACAGAGGCGTGCCCCAACCAATGACCAAACAGAGGTACTAGAGTCAGGGACCAATATATCCGCCCATTGAGGGCGTGCCACCTCACAAACATACCTAATGCGGAAGTTGCCATGGCAATCGATCCCGAAAAAAAACATGACAGGGAATCTCCACTATTTACATCGGCCCCCATAATCTGCCCATACCGGGCGTGTAACAGCAATAAGAATAAACTGTGTGTAATACACCAAACAAAACTATATGTACAATATTACTATTCACTCCACAGATCAGCACGGCTGGTGAGAATGTAAACACAAATATACGTAATATCACTCTAAGAGATTGTTACACTCCACCATGCCATGTTCTCTCCTATTGATCAACCAACCCAGTTGTCATAGTGACTAGCCGCAACAACAGAGGTATGCTCAAGTCACTCTTCAATGTTAGTATGTTAGTATGTTAGGAGATAACAACCACCGCCCTCTGTGGGCGTGCCTCCACTGGACCCAAACAAACTGGTTGCCACCAGCAACCGGAACAACCTCTTAGAATTGTAATATACGTAAAGAGCCTGACCAAGGAATCCATCAACCATCCCATAGCCAACAATCACCCTTATCACCAACAGGTATACAACCTAAAAATAAAAAGGTGTGATCCTGAATTAATTTCTCTCGGTGGGTGACTCACATCCATAACAACTTGTGGAGCCCCAGAGGATCCATCAAAACAACATCAAACAAAAAAACAACCAAAAAACCAACCACAAACAAAATGATATGCATATATATAATTCAGAGCAACTTAATATTAATCAGAGTGATAACAGAACTTCCTTCTTAAAAATCAAACAAAATAGATGTGTCACCAACAAAGAGTGATCCTACAAAACACCCTAATCATCTACAACCAGTATGAATATAAACCATCACATCTAGCCAACTAGCGGCCCTATCAGGAGCCCATACTATCACCAAACCAAAAATATAGGAAGTCCATATCTCATGAGTAAATAACTGATAAATATAAATAAAGAAAAAATAAAGAAAAATTCCAGGACTAAAAAGAACCACCACTTCAGACACAGGGGTGTCAAAAACTAGGACAAAGGGGCATATTCGTAACCATATAAAAATAAAAATATATGAGGTGCACAAGTATTTCCCCAAAACCATACAGTGTCAGTGTATGTTAAAAACAAGGGTAAAAACAATGTAACTCCTAGCAGAACTAATTACCGGCTCGTAGGACAATACCAGAGCCCTGAGGATAAAGTACTCACAAAAGGAGACCAAGCATCAGAGAGAGGGGGGGGGGGAGTGAAAGAGAGAGAAAAGAGGGAAAAAGGAAAAAAGAAAAAAGGAGAAAAAAGAAAAAAGAAGAAAAGAAAAAGCGGGAAACAAGAAACAAGAGAAGGGGATATGCCCCCTGGACCACTGAATCATGTACTCTCATCAGAAATTGAACTCTTGGACTCTCCATGAGATAGTGGTCAGCAGTAACCACTATTGAAATCAAAATCAACCTAGGTATGCTTGCCACCCTGTATGGGTATTAAGTCCTCTTGGGGTCAGTGTACCCAATTCATGGATCCACCGAGTCTCTTTCTGCAATAGTATTTTGGCTCTGTTTCCTCCTCTCTTCATACTGGGCACGTGATCAATCAGGCAAAATCTCATGTCGGTTACGGTATGGTTCTTCTCAAGGAAATGGTGAGCCACCGGTTGGTCAGCCTTGTCATTCTTCAGTGCTGCTCTAATGCTTGACCGGTGGTTCGCCATCCTCGTCCTGGCATCATCCGTCGTTTTACCGATGTAAAACATACCACACGGGCAATTGAGAAGGTATATAACAAAGGTGGTGGTGCACGTTAAGAAGTGGTTAATCCTATACTTCTTCTTTTTCTCTGGGTGCTGGAAAGAATTTCCTGCATGCATACTATTGCATGTGACGCAACCAAGGCATTTGAAACACCCATTCTTTTTCTTCAACCAAGTCTGTTTATCAGGTATGGGTGAGATGTCAGTCTTCATGAGTGTATCCCTTAGGCTTCTTCCTCTGTGATACGCCAACCGTGGTGCCTTCCAGTGTGTAAATGGTAAGGCTGTGTCAGAAGTAATCAGTTTCCACTTCTCTTTCACAGCTTTAGAAATCCGATGCTGATCAGGGGAATATGTAGTGACAAAAGTAAGTTGTTTATTTTTTTCTTCACTTTCAGAATTCGTATTCATAGTCCCCTGCACTACCTGATCACACATTTTCTTCAACTCCTTCTTGTTATACCCTCTCTGGGTAAATCTATTAATCATTTCTCCCAGTTGGACATTACAACGTTCAGGGTCAGTGTTGTTACGTATCACCCTTTGAAATTGGGCCTTCGGTATGTTCCTGATAAGAGAAGGCTGATGGCAACTTCTTGCGTGTAGAATCGTGTTCCTATCTGTCTCCTTCCGGGAACAACGTAGTGCCAATTTTACCCGATGTTTTGAAGAGTCTAACGTCCAAGTAGTCCACAGTTTCACTATTGGACACAGATTGGAACCTAATGGTACTGTCGAGTCTGTTAAGTGCATAGTCCCATTCATCAAAGGATCGTTGGTCACCCTGCCACACCAGGAACAGGTCGTCGATGTAACGACAGTAGAATTTTACTGATGTATTCTCAAACACTTTCATCAGATTCGTCTCGTATTCTGCCATGTATAGATTCGCCAGCGATGGGGCCACATTGGAGCCCATCGCTGTGCCTGCAATTTGGAGAAAAAATTTACCATCAAAGTAAAAATAGTTGCGTTCTAGACACATGGTAAGAAGCTCAATTAGGACACGTTCTGGAGAACCTACATAAGGTGTACGTCTCAGGACATTAGCTACTGCCGCAATCCCTGCTGCCTGTGGGATTACGGTATAGAGACTAGAGACGTCCATGGTGACAAGAAGATCAGACTCAGAGACCTCTTCCAGGCTTGTAATTTTCTGTATAAAAGATGTCGAATCTTGTACATATGACGTATCACAATTGTTGGATCATCTTTCATATACGAAATATTTGACAAATGTGTCACAAGAAAAACTGAGTACCTGGAGACAGCATGATAACTTGACTAAAGAGGAACGAAGAGCATTGAAAGCTCTGAAAGATGATCCAACAATTGTGATACGCCCAGCTGATAAGGGTGGGGCAGTCGTGGTTATGGATCTAGTTGATTACAAATTGGAGATTGAATGCCAACTAAAGGATGAGAAAACATATCAGAGGTTGGATGCTGATCCCACAATGGCACTGAAACGAGAGATCGATGGCAGGATCAACGTATGGAAGCAAGAGGGACTCATCTCTGAACAAGAGGCCAGGTTTTTACAGAAGGATTTTCCCATTATTCCTATTATGTATACATTGCCAAAAATACATAAGGACCAAAAACAACTCCCAGGCCGGCCCATCGTATCAGCCCGTGGGTCCCTTCTTCAACCGTTGGCTATTTATGTGGACCATTTTCTCCAGCCACTAGTGACAAGAATGAGATCATATGTACAAGATTCGACATCTTTTATACAGAAAATTACAAGCCTGGAAGAAGTCTCTGAGTCTGATCTTCTTGTCACCATGGACGTCTCTAGTCTCTATACCGTAATCCCACAGGCAGCAGGGATTGCGGCAGTAGCTAATGTCCTGAGACGTACACCTTATGTAGGTCCTCCAGAACATGTCCTAATTGAGCTTCTTACCATGTGTCTAGAACGGAATTATTTTTACTTTGATGGTAACTTTTTTCTCCAAATTGCAGGCACAGCGATGGGGTCCAATGTGGCCCCATCGCTGGCGAATCTATACATGGCAGAATACGAGACGAATCTGATGAAAGTGTTTGAGAATACATCAGTAAAATTCTACTGTCGTTACATTGACGACCTGTTCCTGGTGTGGCAGGGTGACCAAAGATCCTTTGATGAATGGGTCTATGCACTTAACAGACTCGACAGTACCATTAGGTTCCAATCTGTGTCCAATAGTGAAACTGTGGACTACTTGGACGTTAGAATCTTCAAAACATCGGGTAAAATTGGCACTATGCTGTTCCGGAAGGAGACAGATAGGAACACGATTCTACACGCAAGAAGTTGCCATCAGCCTTCTCTTATCAGGAACATACCGAAGGCCCAATTTCAAAGGGTGATACGTAACAACACTGACCCTGAACGTTGTAATGTCCAACTGGGAGAAATGATTAATAGATTTACCCAGAGAGGGTATAACAAGAAGGAGTTGAAGAAAATGTGTGATCAGGTAGTGCAGGGGACTATGAATACGAATTCTGAAAGTGAATAAAAAAAGAAACAACTTACTTTTGTCACTACATATTCCCCTGATCAGCATCGGATTTCTAAAGCTGTGAAAGAGGAGTGGAAACTGATTACTTCTGACGCAGCCTTACCATTTACACACTGGAAGGCACCACAGTTGGCATATCGCAGAGGAAGAAGCCTAAGGGATACACTCATGAAGACTGACATCTCACCCATACCCGATAAACAGACTTGGTTGAAGAAAAAGAATGGGTGTTTCAAATGCCTTGGTTGCGTCACATGCAATAGCATGCATGCAGGAAATTCTTTCCAGCACCCAGAGAAAAAGAAGAAGTATAGGATTAACCACTTCTTAACGTGCACCACCACCTTTGTTATATACCTTCTCAATTGCCCGTGTGGTATGTTTTACATCAGTAAAACGACGGATGATGCCAGGACGAGGATGGCGAACCACCGGTCAAGCATTAGAGCAGCACTGAAGAATGACAAGGCTGACCAACCGGTGGCTCGCCATTTCCTTGAGAAGAACCATACCGTAACCGACATGAGATTTCGCCTGATTGATCACGTGCCCAGTATGAAGAGAGGAGGAAACAGAGCCAAAATACTATTGCAGAAAGAGACTCAGTGGATCCATGAATTGGGTACACTGACCACAAGAGGACTTAATACCCATACAGGGTGGCAAGCATACCTAGGTTGATTTTGATTTCAATAGTGGTTACTGCTGACCACTATCTCATGGAAAGTCCAAGAGTTCAATTTCTGATGAGAGTACATGATTCAGTGGTCCAGGGGGCATATCCCCTTCTCTTGTTTCTTGTTTCCTGCTTTTTCTTTTCTTCTTTTTTCTTTTTTCTCCTTTTTTCTTTTTTCCTTTTCCCTCTTTTCTCTCTCTTTCACTCCTTTCCCCCCCATTCCTCCACCCTTTTCCTTCCCTTTTTTTCCCTCACCCACTTCCCCTCCTCTTATCTCTGATGCTTGGTCTCCTTTTGTGAGTACTTTATTCTGAGGGCTCTGGTATTGTCCTACGAGCCGGTAATTAGTTCTGCTAGGAGTTACATTGTTTTTACCCTTGTTTTTAACATACACTGACACTGTATGGTTTTGGGGAAACACTTGTGCACCTCATATATTTTTATTTTTATATGGTTATGAATATGCCCCTTTGTCCTAGTTTTTGACACCCCTGTGTCTGAAGTGGTGGTTCTCTTTGGTCCTGTAATTTTTATTTATTTTTTCTTTATTTATATTTATCACTTATTTACTCATGAGATATGGACCTCCTATATTTTTGGTTTGGTGATAGTATGGGCTCCTGATAGGGCCCCTAGTTGGCTAGATGTGATGGTTTATATTCATTCTGGTTGTAGATGATTAGGGTGTTTTGTAGGATCATTCTTTGTTGGTGACACATCTATTTTGTTTGATTTTTAAGAAGGAAGTTCTGTTATCACTCTGATTAATATTAAGTTTCTCTGAATTATATATATGCATATCATTTTGTTTTTGGTTGTTTTTTTGTTTGATGTTGTTTTGATGGATCCTCTGGGGCTCCACCAGTTGTTATGGATGTGAGTCACCGAGAGAAATGAATTCAGGATCACACCTTTTTATTTTTAGGTTCTATACCTGTTGGTGATAAGGGTGATTTTTGGCTATGGGATGGTTGATGGATTCCTTGGTCAGGCTCTTTACGTATATTACAATTCTAAGAGGTTGTTCTGGTTGCTGGTGGCAACCAGTTTGTTTGGGTCCAGTGGAGGCACGCCCACAGAGGGCGGTGGTTGTTATACTAACATACTAACATTGAAGAGTGACTTGAGCATACCTCTGTTGTTGCGGCTAGTCACTATGACAACTGGGTTGGTTGATCAATAGGAGAGAACATGGTGTGGTGGAGTGTAACAATCTCTTAGAGTGATATTACGTATATTTGTGTTTACATTCTCACCAGCCGTGCTGATCTGTGGAGTGAATAGTAATATTGTACATATAGTTTTGTTTGGTGTATTACACACAGTTTATTCTTATTGCTGTTACACGCCCGGTATGGGTAGATTATGGGGGCCGATGTAAATAGTGGGGATTCCCTGTCATGTTTTTTTCGGGATCGGTTGCCATGGCAACTTCCGCATTAGGTATGTTTGTGAGGTGGCACGCCCTCAATGGGCGGATATATTGGTCCCTGACTCTAGTACCTCTGTTTGGTCATTGGTTGGGGCACGCCTCTGTTTGCCCAGTCGTCTGGACAACGTGTTAATTGGTCCAATGGGAGATTAGGGGACGTGCTGTGACGTAATCACTGGTGTTGTGTTCACTAAGGGAGATCTTTGACAGCGATCGTGTTTGTTTTAGTTCTGATTACATTATGAATGGTGATGCGGTATGTGAATGGAAGCAGTGTCGCTTATAATAAGCAACTATGGGATTCTTGATCTGTGAATTGTGATATTAATTGGCATTAGGGGAGTATCCTTATATGATGTTAAACCCTTTATTGACGCTGGAGGAGAATCCATTTCTGATACAGGGGTGCTGTGATGATCCATTTTGGTAGTTTTAGTGATCTGGGGGCATTATTCGTGCTATATTCACAAATGCATTTATATATTTATCACATTTTGTATTTTTAATATTATAGTAATAATGGTTTAATTTTTTCACTTTGAATTTGTGAATACATGTTTTATTTAACACACTTGTCTGGTCGAAACCATTGTATTTTGCACATGGTTTCCAGTGATTGGAGCTAGTATTGGGGGTGGGTTTTGTATGCCTTTATAAGTTGGTTTGTTTGGAGTTTTCAAACTGTCAGAGGAAGGGACGTGTTAAGTCCCGAAACGTCACATTCAATAAATTTTGTTGTCACATTTGAAGTCTGATGTCCAGTGAGTGCTTTTCCTGCTACATTTTATATATATATATATATATATATATATATATATATATATATATATATATATATATATATATAGTAGGTAATTGAATCAAAGCACTCTCTGGACTTCAGATAGTAAAGGCAAAATTTATTATGATAGTGACGTTTCGGGACCAAACCTGTCCCTTCCTCTGACAGTCAAACAATGCAAAAATCAAACTTAAATAGGCCATTCAGACCCTCCCCTGTATTGCTACCAATCACAGGTAAGCGTGTGCAAAAGTGAAGACCACACCAAAATAAGGTGTGGACAAGTGATAGTGTATTATGTGTATTTATAAAGGTGTAAAACATATATAAAGCTAAAAAATCATCATTAGTGTAATCCTCATATATCCAAGTGAGCTTTGATCATGATAATTAAATTACAAAAACTTATTAGTGTAAACTAACATAATGCATGTTAAGGATTCACCCCTCCTTCAGAGTGCTCAAAATGGACTCTACCACTATTCAGTGGATCCTCCCCTATTCATTGGTAGGTTTTAATCTACAGTCACAATACTATTATATAATATGACTACCAAGATCATCAAAACATTAAACCAAGCTATTTCCTATTGCTGTAACTTCACAGCACCTTATAGATGGGGTGTTAATAATCATTAACACTAAAAGATTTATATAAACCATGCGATGAAATCGCAACTCAATGCTGCTATCACCATAACAAATATTGACACACCCCTCCTGTTCTCATAGGTCAAGCATACACACCCCTTCTCTACTTCCTTATGTGTTGGAAAATAGATTAACGAAAGCTAGAAGATCCTTACTAGATTTAGTGGCCAAAAATATTAGGAGCGCTTCTGTCATTAGGTGTTACTTAACCGCATATAATTATAGCAGCATACACTGTGCGATCAGATCGCAGCTAAGGGTTAGCATCATCATATCATCTGTGAACACACCCCTCCTGCTCTCATAGGTCAGAAGTACATACCATCTCACCATTTCCATACGATTTAGAAAATAAACGTATTTTCACTAAATTAGTAACTGATACATTGGAAGCACATCTCCCATAGGGTGTTTCACAACCACATTATATATTTATAATAGTATAAGCCATGCGCTAAACTCACAGCTGAGGGGAACTGTCATCCTGATATCTGTAACCACACCCCTCCATTTCTCATAGGTCAACCGTAACCACCGCTTTTCATCACAAGTATAAGCTGGAATGTAAATAAATAAAAACAACCAAACACTCCATTAATCAATCGCCTAGGCTATTAACCTGGATCCAAATCCTAAGTGCTAATGTAACATGCATTATAGTCATACTGAGCGATCATTATTATAATATGTGTAACCATAGTGTAAGGTTTAATCAAACCATCACTGCCAATCACTATTACTATAGCGCCACACACACCCCCGTGCCAAACCCAAAGTGGCTAGTACTCACAGCCGCACTGATAATCTCAGAGGTGATCCGGTGCTAGAATTCTTCAACATAGACTTCTGTCATAGCAGTCGCAGGCGTGAAGTCACCAAACACTCAATAATGACCAGAAGCGCATAAGTGATGTCTCAGCATCACAACAGTTATATCAAATGCTCAAATGAGCACTTCATGTTAGGATATATAGACCCCTTATCTTACATACTAACTACAACCAGAATAAACACTCCAATACCTGTAGTTTCATAAAGACCTACGGTATTGCACAAACAGGTAAATCTTAGCCCTCCTCATGAAAACACTGTGGGGTAATATTAAACACAAAATTGTAAGCACCTAAAGGATAATATAAATACAAATTGATTGAAACTTCTATATATCCTATGAGGATCTTTTATCAAATGTATGTTCAGAACATCAATTAAATGCCAAGACACATGCCTAAATGTCCAAACCACTGAGAAAACTATGTGCAGGAGTGGTCATATCATCAAATATAGGTGAACAGAGTCAAAAGAATTACCTAAAAATAAAAAACAAAAATCACAGTTGAGCACTTGAAGGGTGTGAATCTCACAAATCGAGCTGATCAGGCTCTAATCAATATAAGTGTGTGAACAATTGGTGGTGTATTGCAAACCCCACGTGGTACATGGTGAAATAAAGAAAATGATAAAACATACAATTACACATACTAAAATTAAAATTAAAAGCACAAGTGTCTACTGTAAAGTAACAAGAGAACTGGGATAAACCCATGAATACATGGCCTCAATAACTAATTGTAGACTAAATGAATAAAGCTAGAAATCAAATACTATTACATAAGAGGACAAAAAAAAACATGACTAGGCCATCGGGTTCTCTCATTTGTATATAATGAATCAGGACTCTCATTTGGTAATTAGGTCCATGAATTAACCCAAGAATGCTTGCCATCCGGATTGTATATTAAGTCCTCTGGGCGCCAGTGTACCCAGTTCATGGATCCAACGTGCCTCCTTTTGGAGCAGAATCTTCGCTCTGTTACCTCCCCGTCTCAGTGGTGGCACATGATCGATCAGGCGAAACCTGAGATCAGTGACTGAGTGGTTATTGTCAAGAAAGTGTCGGGCAACAGGTTGTCCAGATTTTCCACTCTCAAGTGCAGCTCTAATACTTGAACGGTGGTTAGCCATTCGAGTTCTGGCATCATCAGTCGATTTACCAATATAAAACTTCCCACATGGGCAGTTGAGGAGGTATATAATATGTGTAGTAGTACACGTTAGGAACCAGTTGATCTTATACTTCTTCTTTTTTTCGGGGTGTTGGAACACATTCCCAGTGTGCATACTGTTACATGTGACGCAGCTTAAACATTTAAAGCACCCATTTTTCTTTTTAAGCCATGATTGCTTTTCAATCAACGGGGAGATATCCGTTTTCATAAGGCAGTCTCGTAAACTTCGCCCTCTTCTGTAGGATAGTCTAGGTGCCCTCCAGTGCTTGAATGGTAAGTTACTATCTGTTTCAATAATCTTCCACTCATCTTTAATGGCTCTCAGGATCCAATACTGATCTGGTGAATACATTGTGACAAAGGTCATTTGTTTTTCAACCTCACTACCAGTTGTCTTAGCCTCCACCTGGTTGGTACGATCACAGGTGGCTAGTAATTCTTTCTTCTTGTATCCTCTTTGTGTGAATCTCGCTGTCATCTCTGTCAACTGAATCCAACATAAATCACGATCAGTGTTGTTTCTCCTGACCCTCTGATATTGGGCTTTGGGTATATTCTTGATGAGTGATGGTTGATGACAACTTCTGGCGTGTAGCACCGTATTCCGATCAGTACCTTTCCTGTACAGTGTAGTGTCTAATGCGCCATTCTTCTTAAATACTCTTACGTCCAGATAATCGACAGTATCTTTACTGGCCACATATTGGAACCTGATAGTACTTTCCATGGTATTAAGTGTCTGTATCCATTGGCTCAAGGATTCCTCGTCCCCTCTCCAAACGAGGAACAGATCGTCTATATACCTACAATAAAAATTGATTGATGGATTTTCATAGACGTTCATCAAAGTGGTTTCATACTCCTCCATAAATAGGTTCGCCAGCGATGGGGCCACATTCGACCCCATCGCTGTCCCTGCAATTTGTAGGTAAAAGGTGTTGTTGAATCTAAAGTAATTCTTTTCAAGGCACATAGAGAGGAGGTCAATCAGGATATGTTCTGCTGGGCCAACATATGGCATTCGCCTTAACGCTTTTGCTACAGCTGTTATTCCTGCAGAGTGGGGAATAACCGTATAGAGACTTGAGACATCCATGGTAACAAGTAGATCGGTTTCATTAATATCTTTCAAAGAGGTGATATTTTGTATAAATGTTGTAGAATCCTGGGTGAAAGATTTCATTCTTCTCACTAGAGGTTGTAGAAAATGATCCACAAATATGGCCAGAGATTGTAGAAGAGACCCCCTTGCAGAAACGATAGGTCTCCCTGGGGGGTGCACAGGATCTTTATGGATCTTGGGGAGTATATACATAATTGGTATAATAGGGAAATCCTTTCGTAAGAATTTTGCTTCATGTTCTGTAATGGACCCCTCTTGTTTCCATGTCATGATCTTGTTTTCAATCTCACGTTTTAAAGCTAATGTCGGATCTCTATCAAGCATCTTATATGTTGTTTTATCAGAAAGTTGGCGAGTGACTTCGTCCTTGTAATCAGTTGTATTCATTACTACGACCGCCCCACCTTTATCAGCCGGGCAAATCATAATGGTAGAATCATCACCCAGGGTCTTCAAAGCCACTCTCTCCTCCTTGGAGAGATTATCAAAATGCCTGGATGTGTTCCTCGTCTCTTCTGTCAAATTCATAAGGTATTTGGTATAGGCGGTAATAGATGCATTACTGGAACTTGGATCAAAGGAGCCTGCAGTTCTAAAGTGCTGGTTGCTCTCACTTGTAGTGCCGAAATGTTCCTTTAGGCGTAATTGTCTGCCAAATTTTTGAATGTCCACCAGTGTGTTGAACGTGTTCATCTTGGTGTATGGCACAAAAGAGAGTCCTTTATTTAGTAGTGACAGTTCTCCTGTGGTCAATTCCCTGGAACTAATGTTAAAGACATTATTTATTGTCTTCTCCGAGTGGATGACCGGCGGGATATGCCCCCCCCCTTCTCGTGTGCGGCCGGGGCCTCTTCCTAAAAAACGAGACGATGTTTGAGAATATGGGGCCAGTGGTGGCCTAGTCGATGCTTCTTCATGTGGGAATTCCCACTGTTGTTGCCCACGAGATCTGGTAGTAATACCGGTAGAGGTAGGTGTTTCAGTGTCAGTTCCACTTTCTAATTCCGCACTGTCACCCGAACTTGTATCAACTGTATTAAGGTTTGTTTTAGTATGGCGTCTTTCCCGCCTGGGTCTAAACAGCTTTCTCTCCTCGGGTGCCAGCATCCAACGATAGACACTTTTGTGTGTATAATCAAGATTTACAGTTTGTAATTTACGATTTTTAAAGGCAATGAGTTCTTGCTTATATAGTTTCACTTGTGTTGTGAGCTTATTAAGCCAATCGCAGGTATTTTCAGTTCTTAATCTTACTGCTTGATCATTCTCAAATGCCCTTATTTCAACTCTTACTTCGGCTAATAGTTTCCCAGCCTCACGGATCACCAACAACATGAGATCAAATGAACATTTATTAAGTATTTTGCTCCAATTGATACAAAACTCCGTATTTGATCTACCGATTGTAGGCACATTCCTAATTCTGAAGCCTCTGGGTATCATTCGTTTTTTATGATACTCAGATAGATAAGTCCCATGTAGGTTAAGGTCTATTTCTCTCTGTTTAAGTTTGGCCCAGGTGTTGTATAGTGACTGATTAGACTCCTCCACTTGTTGTTCTTTAATTGAGCCAAACCTGATGAGATCAGCGTCCTCATCTGTAAACATCAGTATGTCTTCATCTTTCTCCCCTCCACTGGCACCCAGTGTGGCTATATTGTCCTCAGTCTGTGTTAATGCCTCATTTGCCTCCATGTTATAAACAGTTCAGTAGACACAATAAAAGAATAAGGGAAGCTGCTGAATAGGCTAAGCTCAGCCTTGATGTGGGTGCATTGTACCATGGGTATATAATATAGCAAAGTTCAGTATCTGCACTCTCACCAACTCTCCACAACTGCCAGGGTGCTCTCAGTAGTATGTAGTAGGTAATTGATTCAAAGCACTCTCTGGACTTCAGATAATAAAGGCAAAATTTATTATAATAGTGACGTTTCGGGACCAAACCTGTCCCTTCCCTGTATTGCTACCAATCACAGGTAAGCATGTGCAAAAGTGAAGACCACACCAAAATAAGGTGTGGACAAGTGATAGTGTATTATGTGTATTTATAAAGGTGTAAAACATATATAAAGCTAAAAAATCATCATTAGTGTAAACTTTTGCACACGCTTGCCTGTGATTGGTAGAAATACAGGGGAGGGTCTGAATGGCCTATTTAAGTTTGATTTTTGCATTGTTTGACTGTCAGAGGAAGGGACAGGTTTGGTCCCGAAACGTCACTATCATAATAAATTTTGCCTTTATTATCTGAAGTCCAGAGAGTGCTTTGAATCAATTACCTACTACATACTCCTGAGAGCACCCTGGCAGTTGTGGAGAGTTGGTGAGAGTGCAGATACTGAACTTTGCTATATTATATATATATATATATATATATATATATATATATACCTGCAAAATAAAACCTAACACCTAACGCATGCGCAATGTCTATCTACCTGTCATCCGCAATCCCCCGCCGCAATCCCTAATAAAATGCTTAACCCCTAAACTGCCGCTCCTGGACCCCGCCACCACCTACATAAAATGTCTAACCTACTAATGAGATCCCCCTACACCGCCACCAACTACATTAAAATTATTAACCCCTAATGTAATCCCCCTACACCGCCTCCATCTATATTAAAATTATTACCCCCTAATGTGAGCCCCCTACCCCGCCGCCACCTATTTTAACTATATTACACCCTAATGTGAGCCCCCTACCTTGCTGCCACCTATTTTAACTACATTACCCCCTAATCTAATCCCCAAACACCGCGCCACCTATTTTAACTATATTACCCCCTAATGTGAGCCCCCTACACTGCCGCCACCTACATTAACTATATAACCCCCTAATGTGAGCCCCCTACCCCGCCGCCACCTATTTTAACTACATTACACCCTAATCTAATCCCCCTACACCGCCGCCACCTACATTAACTATATTACCCCCTAATGTGAGCCCCCTACCCCGCCGCCACCTACATTAACTATATTACCCCCTAATATGATCCCCCTACACCGCTGCTACCTATTTTAATTACATTACCCCCTAATCTAATCCCCCTACCCCGCCACAACCTATATTAAAATGATTAACCCCTAATCTAATCCGCCTACACCGCCGCCACCTATAATAAATGTATTACCCCCTAAAATACTAAAATGTCCCTACCCTAAACTAAATTACAAATAGCCCTGAAAAGGGCCTTTTGCAGGGCATTGCCCCAAAGTAACCAGCTCTATTACCAGCCCTTAAAAGGGCCTTTTGCGGGGCATTGCCCCAAAGTAACCAGCTCTATTACCAGCGCTTAAAAGGGCCTTTTGCGGGGCATTGTCCCAAAGTAATCAGCTCTTTTACCTGTATTCTGACCCCCCTACACCGCCGCCACCTATATTAAATATATTAACCCCTAATCTAATCCTCCTACACCGCCGCCACCTATATTAAATATATTAACCCCTTATCTGACCCCCCTACACCACCACCATCTATATTAACGCTAATTATATTAGGGTTAATATAGTTAATATAGTTATTATATTATATATATTATTAATATAGTTAATAATTAATATAGTTATTATATTATATATATATATATATATATATATATATATATATATATATATATATTAACTATATTAACCCTATCTAACCCTAACACCCCTAATTTAATTATTATTTCAATAAATCTAAATAGTATTAATCTTATTAACTAAAATATTCCTATTTAAAACTAAATACTTACCTATAAAATAAACCTTAAGATAGCTACAATATAATGAATAATTACATTGTAGCTATTTTAGGGTTTATATTTATTTTACAGGTAACTTGGTATTTATTTTAACTAGGTACAATATCTATTAAATAGTTCATAACTATTTAATAGCTACCTAGTTAAAATAATTACTAATTTACCTGTATTATAAATCCTAACCTAAGTTACAAATACCCCTACACTATCAATAAATTAATTAAATAAACTACAATTATCTAATCTAAAATATAATTAAATACACTAAACTAAATTACAAAAACAAACACTAAATTACAAAAAATAAAAAAGATTACAAGACTTTTAAGCTAATTACACCTAATCTAAGCCCCCTAATAAAATAACAAAGCCCCCCAAAATAAAAAAATGTCCCTACCCTAAACTAAATTACAAAAAGTAATCAGCTCTATTACCAGCCCTCTGCCGGTCTTCAGGACAGGTAGGGAGCACTTGGGGGTTAGACTTAGGTTTTTTTATGGGGGGGTAGGGTGGGTTTTAGATTAGGGATATGTGGGTGGTGGGTTGTAATCGGGGGGGGGAGGGTTGTTCTTTTTTTCCACAGGTAAAAGAGCTGATTACTTTTTGTAATTTAGTTTAGGGTAGGGACTTTTTTTTATTTTGGGGGGCTTTGTTATTTTAGGTTTATTTTATAGGTAAGTATTTAGTTTTAAATAGGAATATTTTAGTTAATAAGATTAATATTATTTAGATTTATTGCAATAATAATTAAGTTAGGGTGTTAGGGTTAGATAGGGTTAATATAGTTAATATATATAATATAATAACTAAGGCCTAGATTTAGAGTTCTGCGACCAAAGGGGTGCATTAGCTACGCGTGCTTTTTTCCCCCCGCACCTTTTAAATACCGCTGGTATTTAAAGTTCACAGAATGGCTGCGTTAGACTCCAAAAAAGGGAACGTAGAGGCATATTTACCGCCACTGCAACTCTAAATACCAGCGTTGCTTACGGACGCGGCCAGCTTCAAAAACGTGCTTGTGCACGATTCCCCCATAGAAAACAATGGGGCAGTTTGAGCTGAAAAAAAAACCTAACACCTGCAAAAAAGCAGCGTTCAGCTCCTAACGCAGCCCCATTGTTTCCTAAGTCTGCACCTAACACTCTAACATGTACCCCGGGTCTAAACACCCCTAACCTTACACTTATTAACCCCTAATCTGCCGCCCCCGCTATTGCTGACCCCTGCATATTATTATTAACCCCTAATCTGCCGCTCCGTACACCGCTGCAACCTACATTATACCTATGTACCCCTAATCTGCTGCCCCTAACACCGCCGACCCCTATAATATATTTATTAACCCCTAATCTGCCCCCCCACTATCGCTGACACCTGCATATTATTATTAACCCCTAATCTGCCGCTCCGTACATCGCCGCAACCTACGTTATCCCTATGTACCCCTAATCTGCTGCCCCTAACACCGCCGACCCCTATATTATATTTATTAACCCCTAATCTGCCGTCCCCAACGTCGCCTCCACCTACCTACAATAATTAACGCCTAATCTGCCGACCGGATCTCACCGCTACTATAATAAATGTATTAACCCCTAAAGCTAAGTCTAACCCTAACACTAACACCCCCCTAAGTTAAATAATAATTTAAATCTAACGAAATAAATTAACTCTTATTAAATAAATTAATCCTATTTAAAGCTAAATACTTACCTGTAAAATAAACCCTAATATAGCTACAATATAAATTATAATTATATTGTAGCTATTTTAGGATTAATATTTATTTTACAGGTAACTTTGTAATTATTTTAACCAGGTACAATAGCTATTAAATAGTTAAGAACTATTTAATAGTTACCTAGTTAAAATAATTACAAAATTACCTGTAAAATAAATCCTAACCTAAGTTACAATTAAACCTAACACTACACTAGCAATAAATTAATTAAATAAAATACCTACAATTATCTACAATTAAACCTAACACTACACTATCAATACATTAATTAAATAAAATACCTACAATTAAATACAATTAAATAAACTAACTAAAGTACAAAAAATAAAAAAGAACTAAGTTACAAAAAATAAAAAAATATTTACAAACATTAGAAAAATATTACAACAATTTTAAACTAATTAGCCCCCTAATAAAATAACAAAGACCCCCAAAATAAAAAAAAAGCCTACCCTATTCTTAAGTTAAAATAGAAAAGCTCTTTTACCTTACCAGCCCTTAAAAGGTCCCTTTGCGGGGCATGCCCCAAAGAATTCAGCTCTTTTGCCTTGAAAAAAAACATACAATACCACCCCCCCAACATTACAACCCACCACCCACATACCCCTAATCTAACCCAAACCCCCCTTAAATAAACCTAACACTAAGCCCCTGAAGATCTCCCTAGTGCAAACCCTTTCCTGACTGACTCCAAATACCAGCGGGCGGTAAAAAACAGCGTTAGGAGCCTCTAACGCTGGTTTTGACGGCTACCGCCAAACTCTAAATCTAGGCCTAAATTAACTATATTAACCCTAATATAATTAGGGTTAATATAGTTAATATAGGTGGCGGCGGTGTAGGGGGGTCAGATTAGGGGTTAATATATTTAATATAGGTGGCAGCGGTGTAGGGGGATTAGATTAGGGGTTAATATATTTAATATAGGTGGTGGCGGTGTAGGGGGGTCAGATTACAGGTAAAAGAGCTGATTACTTTGGGACAATGCCCAGCAAAAGGCCCTTTTAAGGGCTGGTAATAGAGCTGGTTACTTTGGGGCAATGCCCCGCAAAAGGTCCTTTTAAGGGCTGGTAATAGAGCTGGTTACTTTTCAGGGCTATTTGTAATTTAGTTTAGGGTAGGGACATTTTAGTATTTTAGGGGGTAATACATTTATTATAGGTGGCGGCGGTGTAGGGGGATTAGATTAGGGGTTAATACATTTAATATAGGTGGCGGCAGTGTAGGGGGATTAGATTAGGGGTTAATAATTTTAATATAGGTGGCGGTGGTGTAAGGGGGTCAGAATAGGGGGTAGTACATATAATGTAGGTGGCGGTGGGGTAGGGGCTCACATTAAGGGTTAATATAGTTAAAATAGGTGGCGGCAGTGTAGGGGGATCATATTAGGTGGTAATATAGTTAATGTAGCTGGCGGCGGGGTAGGGGGCTCACATTAGGGGGTAATATAGTTAAAATAGGTGGAGGCGGTGTAGGGGGATCATATTAGGGGGTAATATAGTTAATGTAGCTGTGGCGGGGTCTGGGAGTAGCGGTTTAGGGGTTAATATATTTATTATTAGGAGTGAGAGGGGGGATTGTGAATAGAGGGGTATACGTGTCGGGCTATGTTTGGGAGGCGTGTTAGACAGTAACGGGAGATTTAGTAGTTTAGTCAGTTTTTTTATGCAGCGGCAGTTTCTAAAGTGCCGTAAGTCACTGGCGACTCCAGAAATTTGTACTTACGCAGATTTCTGGACATTGCTTGTTTGTCAGACTTACGGCACTTTAGCAACTGCCGTTGCTTTAGGCCCCTATGTATCAAGCAGTCAACTTTCTTGCATTCGACGGCACCAATACACTCGCCTAAGATCGCCTAACATCGCTGCCGCGGACCTGAATACGTTCTCCAAAATTATCAAGAAAGCTGTAAAAAACCTGCGCACCAAGTACGGAGCGATGAGCAGCGGACTGTTCTTAACTAACAGTCATCGATCTCGCTGCTCTACGGCTTATACGCAGCTTTCTTGGTATACTGTCACCAAGCACCCGCACTATACTACACTGTTTTACCCCCTATACCACCGCTCCCGGAACCCGGCGCACCTAAATAAAGTTATTAACCCCTAAACCGCCGCTCCAGGACCCCGCTGCAACTAAATAAAATGTTTAACCCCTAAACCGCCGCTCCCGGACCCCACCGCACCTAAATAAAGTTATTAACCCCTAAACCGCCACTCACGGAGCACACCGCTACCTACATTATATGTATTAACCCCTAAACCGCCGATCCAGGACCCCGCCGCAACTAAATAAAATGTTTAACCTCTAAACCGCCGCTCACGGAGCCCACCACCTCCTATATTATACCTTTTAACCCCTAATCTGCCCCCCCCTACACCGCCGTCAATATAATAAACATATTAACCCCTAATCCTAAATCTAACCCTAAACCTAACACTCACTAACTTAAATATAATTTAAATAAATCTAAATACATATTCCTATAATAAACTAAATTATTCCTATTTAAAACTAAATACTTACCTGTAAAATATACCCTAACATAGCTACAATATAACTAATAGTTACATTGTATCTAGCTTAGGATTTATTTTTATTTCACAGGCAAGTTTGTATTTATTTTAACTAGGTAGAATAGTTACTAAATAGTTATAAACTATTTAATAAACTACCTAGCTAAAATAAATACAAATTTACCTGTAAAATAAAACCTAACCTAAGTTACACTAACACCTAACACTACACTATAATTAAATTAATTAAATAAATTAACTACAATGAAATAGAATTAAATAAAATTAACTAAAGTACAAACCCCCCCCACTAAATTACAGAAAATAAAAAACTAATTACAGGAATTTTAAACTAATTACACCTAATCTAATCCCCCTAATAAAATAAAAAAGCCCCCAAAATAATAAAAATCCCTACCCTATACTAAAGTACAAATAGCCCTTTAAAGGGCTTTTTCCAGGGCATTACCCCAAAGTAATCAGCTCTATTACCTGTAAAAAAAAAAAATACAATACCCTCCCAACATTACAACCCACCACCCACACACCAAACCCTACTCTAAAACCTACCAAATCCCCCTTAATAAAACCTAACACTACCCCCTTCAAGATCACCCTACCTTGAGATGTCTTCACCCAACCGGGCCTAAGTCCTCAACAAAACCGGGCAAAGTCTTCATCCAACCGGGCAGAAGAAGTCCTCCAGACGGGCAGAATTCTTCATCCAATCCGGGCAGAAGAGGTCCTAGAGACGGGCAGAAGTCTTCATCCATGCGGCATCTTCTATCTTCATCCATCCGACGAGGAGCGGCTCCATCTTGAAGACATCCGACACGGAGCATCCATCCAGACCGACGACTTCCCGACAAATGACGGTTCCTTTAAATGATGTCATCCAGGATGGTGTCCCTTGAATTCCGATTGGCTGAGAGAATTCTATCAGCCAATCGGAATTAAGGTAGGAAAAATCCTATTCGCTGATGCAATCGGCCAATAGGATTGAAGTTCAATCCTATTGGCTGATCCAATCAGCCAATAGGATTGAGCTTGCATTCTATTGGCTGTTCCAATCAGCCAATAGAAGGCGAGCTCAATCCTATTGGCTGATTGCATCAGCCAATAGGATTTTTCCTACCTTAATTCTGATTGGCTGATAGAATTCTATCAGCCAATCGGAATTCAAGGGATGCCATCTTGGATGACATCATTTAAAGGAACCGTCATTTGTCGGGTATTCGTTGGTCTGGATGGATGCTCCGCGTCGGATGTCTTCATCTCAAGGTAGGGTGATCTTCAAGGGGGTAGTGTTAGGTTTTATTAAGGGGGGATTGGGTGGGTTTTAGAGTAGGGTTGGGTGTGTGGGTGGTGGGTTGTAATGTTGGGGGGTATTGTATTTTTTTTTTTACAGGTAAAAGAGCTGATTACTTTGGGGCAATGCCCCGCAAAAAGCCCTTTTAAAGGCTATTTGTAATTTAGTATAGGGTAGGGATTTTTATTATTTTGGGGGCTTTTTTATTTTATTAGGGGGATTAGATTAGGTGTAATTAGTTTAAAATTCTTGTAATTATTTTTTTATTTTCTGTAATTTAGTGGGGGTGGTTTGTACTTTAGTTAATTTTATTTAATTTTATTTCATTGTAGTAAATTTATTTAATTAATTTAATTATAGTGTAGTGTTAGGTGTAATTGTAACTTAGGTTAGGTTTTATTTTACAGGTACTTTTGTATTTATTTAAGCTAGGTAGTTATTAAATAGTTAATAACTATTTAATAACTATTCTACCTAGTTAAAATACATACAAAGTTGCCTGTAAAATAAATATAAATCCTGATAGCTACAATGTAACTATAAGTTATATTGTAGCTAGCTTAGGGTTTATTTTATAGGTAAGTATTTAATTTTAAATAGGAATAATTTATTTAATGCTGGGAATACTTATTTAGATTAATTTAAATTATATTTAAGTTAGTGGGTGTTAGGGTTAGGGTTAGAGTTAGGTTTAGGGGTTAATAAATATAATGTAGGTGGCGGCGGTGTAGGGGGCAGATTAGGGGTTAATATATATAATGTAGGTGGCGGCGGTGTAGGAGTGGGCAGATTAGGGGTTAATATATATATTGTAGGTGGCGGTGGGCTCCGTGAGCGGCAGTTTACGGGTTAAACAATTTATTTAGTTGCGGCAGGGTCCGTGAGTGGCGGTTTAGGGGTTAATATGTTTATTAGAGTGGCAGTGGGCTCCGGGAGCGGAGGTTTAGGGGTTAATAAATGTAATGTAGGTGGTGGCATTGAAGGGGGGGGCAGATTAGGGGTGTTTAGACTCGGGGTACATGTTAGGGTGTTAGGTGTAGACATTTACCATAGGAATCAACGGGATATCGGGCAGCAGCGAACATGAGCTTTTGATTCCTATGGCATCCACCGCCTCCAGGGCGGCGGATTGAAAACCAGGTATGCTGGGCAGGATAAAGTGCAGAGCGTACCTGCTAGTTTTTTGATAACTAGCAAAAGTAGTCAGATTGTGCCGAACTTGCATTTGGAACAATTGTAGTGACGTAAGCATCGATCTGTGTTGGACTGAGTCTGGCGGATCGTATATTACGCCACTGAATTCTACTTTTGCCGGTCTGTAGGGTTTGATAACTAAGGCGAATCAGGCTCGCCACAAATACGCTGCAGAATTCCAGTGTATTTGCGGTTGACAGCTTGATAAATAGAGGCCCTAGAGAAAGAAAGATAGAGATATGAAAAAATAATGAAAAAAAATGAATAAGAGAAAGAAAGATAAATAAAGAGCGAAAGAAAAAGAAGTTAAAAAATAAAGAGAAAGAAAAAGAGAGAGAAAGAAAAAGAGAGAAAAATAAAAGATAGAAAGCAAAAAATAAAAATAAAAAAGAGATCTAGAGAAAGAGAGAGATATAAAAAATAGAGAAATAAAGATATAGAGAGAGAGAATAAAGAGAGAGAAATATATAAAAAATAGAGATAGAGAAGAAATAGAAATATAGAGATAGAGAGAGAGAGAGAGAGAGGGAGAGGGAAAGAGAGAGAAATAGACATATAAAAAAACAGAGAGAGAGAGATAGAGAGAGCGAAAGAGAGAGAGATAAAGAGTGACAGAAAGAGAGTGATTGAAAAAGAGAGAGATAAAGAGAAAGAGAGAAAAAAGATAGAGAGAAATAGAGAGAGAGAGATAGAGAGAGATATATAGGGAAAGAAAGAGAGATAGAGAGAGAGAAAGAGAGAGAGAAAGAGAGAGAGAGATAAAGAGTGACAGAAAGAGAGTGATTGAAAAAGAGAGAGATAAAGAGAGAGATAAAGAGAAAGATATAAAAAAGATAGAGAGAGATAGAGAGATAGGAAGAGAGAGAGAAAGAGATAGATAGAGAGAGAGAGAGAGAAATACAGAAAAAGAGAGAGAGAGAAAGAGAGAGATATTTCTCATAGGTCTTGCGGACCTGATCAAACAGTGCGGATCAGGTCCACAAGACCTCGCTAAATGCGGAGAGCAATACACTCTACGCATTTAACATTGCACCAGCAGCTCACAAGACGATGCCCCCTGCTGACTCGCAGCAGCCAGCAGGGAGGTGTCAATCAACATGATCGTACTCAATCGGGTTGATTTCCGGCGATTCCTGTCCGCCTGCTCAGAGCAGGCGGACAGGGTTATGGAGCAGCGGTTTTTAGACTGCTGCTTCATAAGTTGTGTTTCTGGTGAGTATGAAGACTCGCCAGAAACACGGCCCTTCAAGCTCCGTATGACAGAAAGAGTGATTGAAAAGGAGAGAGATAAAGAGAAAGAGAGAAAAAAGAGAGAGAGAGAGAGAGAGAGAGAGAGAGAGAGAGGGAAAAAGAGAGAGAAAGAGAGAGAGAGAGAAAGAGAGTGATTGAAAAAGAGAGTGATTGAAAAAGAGAGAGATAAAGAGAAAGATAGATAAAAGTTAGAGAGAGAGAAAGAGAAATATAGAAAAATAAAGAGAGAGAGATAGAGAGAAAGAGAGAGAGATAAAGAGTGACAGAAAGAGAGTGATTGAAAAAGAGAGAGATACAGAGAAAGATATAAAAAGATAGAGAGAGAGAGATAGGGAAAGAGAGAGAGAGAGTGACAGAAAGAGAGTGATTGAAAATGAGAGAGATAAAGAAGAAGAGAGAAAAAAAGATAGAGAGAGAGAAATAGAGAAAGAGAGAGAGAAATAGAAAAATAAAGAGAGAGCTAGAGAGAGAAAGAGAGAGAGATAAAGGGGCCTAGTTATCAAGCCGTCAACCTCAAATACGCTGGAATTCCGCAGCGTATTTGTGGCGAGGCTGATTCGCCTTAGTTATCAAATGCTAGAGACCGGCAAAAGTAGAATTTTGTGACGTAAGCTTCGATCCGCCAGACTCAGTCTGACACAGATCGATTCTTACATCACTCCAGATGTTCCGCACACAAGTGCGTCACAATCTGACTGCTTTTGCTAGTTATCAAAAAACTAGCAGGTATTCTCAGCACTTTTCTGGCCCAGCGTACCTGGTTTTCAATCCGTCGCCAAGGAGGCAGCGGATCTCATAGGAATCAATGGGAGTCTGACCATAGCGAAAGTAGAAGTTCGCTGCTGCCAGACATCCCATTGATTTCTATGGGAGATGTCTGCACCTAACACCCTAACATGTACCCCGAGTCTAAACATCCCTAAGCTGTCCCCCCCTACACTGCTGCAACTAAATAAATTATTTCCCCCTAAACCACCGCCCCCGGAGCCCACCGCAAGCTATAATAAACTGAAAAACCCCTAAACCGCCGCTCCCGGAGCCCACCGCAAGCTACTCTATACATATTAACCCCTAAACCGCCGCTCCCTGACCCCGCCGCAACTATAATAAATGTATTAACCCCTAAACCGCCGCTCCCGGACACTGCCGCAACCTACATTATACCTAGTAACCCCTATCCTGCCCCCCCTATACCGCCGCCCTCTATAATAAAGTTATTAACCCCTATCCTGATGATCCCTGACCTCGCTGCAACTAAATAAATAGTTTAACCCCTAAACCGCCGCTCCCGGACCCTGCTGCAACCTATATTAAACTTATTAACCCCTAATCTGCCCCCCTACACCTATAATACATTTATTAACTCCTATCCTGCCCTCCCTACACCGCCGCCACTGTAATAAAATTATTAACCCCTAAACCTAAGTCTAACCCTAACCCAAACACCCCCCTAACTTAAATATTAATTAAATAAATCTAAATAATATTTCTATTATCAACTAAATTAATCCTATTTAAAACTAAATACTTACCTTTAAAATAAACCCTAATATAGCTACAATATAAATAATAATTATTTTGTAGCTATCTTAGGATTTATTTTTATTTTACAGGTAACTTTCAATTTATTTTAACTAGGTACAATAGCTATTAAATATTTATTAACTATTTAATAGCTTACCTAGCTAAAATAAAGAGAAATTTACCTGTAAAATAAATCTTAACCTAAGTTACAATTACACCTAACACTACACTATACGTTAATAAATTATTTCAATTTAAAACTAAATACTTACCTGTAAAATAAACCCTAACATAGCTACAATATAATTAATAATTACATTGTAGCTATTTTAGGATTTATATTTATGTTACAGGTAACTTTGTATTTATTTTAGCTAGTTAGAATAGTTATTAAATAGTTATTAACTATTTAATAACTAACTAGCTAAAAGAAATACAAAATTACCTGTAAAATAAATCCTAACCTAAGTTACAATTAAACATAACACTACACTATCATTACATTAATTAAATAATTTAACTACAAATAACTACAATTAAAAACAATTACATAAACTAACTAAAGTACAAAAAAAAAAAATCTAAGTTACAAAAAATAAAAAAATAAGTTACAAACATTTAAAAAATATTACAACAATTTTAAGCTAATTACACCTAATCTAAGCCCCCTAATAAAATAACAAAGCCCCCCAAAATAAAAAAATTCCCTACCCTATTCTACATTTAAAAAGTTCAAAGCTCTTTTACCTTACCAGCCCTTAAAAGGGCCTTTTGTGGGGCATGCCCCAAAGAAAACTGCTCTTTTGCCTGTAAAAGAAAAATACAACCCCCCCAACATTAAAACCCACCACCCACATACCCCTAATCTAACCCAAACCCCCCTTAAAAAAACCTAACACTACCCCCCTGAAGATCATCCTACCTTGAGTCGTCTTCACTCAGCCGAGCCACCGATGGAACCGAAGAGGAGATCCGGAGCGGCAGAAGTGATCCTCCAAGGGGCGCTGAAGAAGTCTTCCATCGGATGAAGTGATCCTCCAGGCGGTGCTGAAGAAGTCTTCCATCCGGGCGATGTCATCTTCCAAGCGGCGCTGAAGAAGTCTTCTATCCGGGCGATGTCATCTTCCAAGCGGGGTCTTCAATCTTCTTTCTTCAGGATCCATCTTCATCCCGCCGACGCGGAACATCCTTCTTTCCCGACGGAATACCGATGAATGAAGGCTCCTTTAAGGGACGTCATCCAAAATGGTGTCCCTTCAATTCCGATTGGCTGATAGGATTCTATCAGCCAATCTGAATTAAGGTAGGAAAAATCTGATTGGCTGATTGAATCAGCCAATCAGATTGAGCTCGTATTCTATTGGCTGATCGGAACAGCCAATAGAATGTGAGCTCCCTTAAAGGAGCCTTCATTCGTCGGTAGTCCGTCAGGAAAGAAGGATGTTCCGCGTCAGCGGGATGAAGATGGATCCTGAAGAAAGAAGATTGAAGACCACGCTTGGAAGATGACATCGCCCAGATGGAAGACTTCTTCAGCGCCGCTTGGAAGATGACATCGCCCGGATGGAAGACTTCTTCAGCGCCGCCTGGAGGATCACTTCATCGGATGGAAGACTTCTTTAGCGCCCCTTGGAGGATCACTTCTGCTGCTCCGGATCTCCTCTTCAGTTCCATCGGTGGCTCGGCTGAGTGAAGACGACTCAAGGTAGGATGATCTTCAGGGGGGTAGTGTTGGTTTTTTTTAAGGGGGGTTTGGATTAGATTAGGGGTATGTGGGTGGTGGGTTTTAATGTTGGGGGGATTCTATTTTTCTTTTACAGGCAAAAGAGCAGTTTTCTTTGGGGCATGCCCCACAAAAGGCCCTTTTAAGGGCTGGTAAGGTAAAAGAGCTTTGAACTTTTTAAATGAAGAATAGGGTAGGGATTTTTTTTATTTTGGGGGACTTTGTTATTTTATTAGGGGGCTTAGATTAGGTGTAATTATCTTAAAATTGTTGTAATAATTTTTAAATGTTTGTAACTTATTTTTTTATTTTTTGTAAATTAGCTTTTTTATTTTTTTGTACTTTAGTTAGTTTATGTAATTGTATTTAATTGTAGTTATTTGTAGTTAATTTATTTAATTAATGTAATGATAGTGTAGTGTTAGGTTTAATTGTAACTTAGGTTAGGATTTATTTTACAGGTAATTTTGTATTTCTTTTAGCTAGGTAGTTATTAAATAGTTAATATTTAATAACTATTCTTACTACTTACTATTTAATAACTATTCTAACTAGCTAAAATAAATACAAAGTTACCTGTAAAATAAATATAAATCCTAAAAAAGCTACAATGTAATTATTAATTACATTGTAGCTATCTTAGGGTTTATTTTACAGGTAAGTATTTAGTTTTAAATAGGAATAATTTATTAAAGTATAGTGTAGTGTTAGGTGTAATTGTAACTTAGGTTAGGATTTATTTTACAGGTAAATTTCTCTTTATTTTAGCTAGGTAGCTATTAAATAGTTAATAACTATTTAATATCTATTGTACCTAGTTAAAATAAATTGAAAGTTACCTGTAAAATAAAAATAAATCATAAGATAGCTACAATATAATTATTATTTATATTGTAGCTATATAAGGGTTTATTTTAAAGGTAAGTATTTAGTTTTAAATAGAATTAATTTAGTTAATAATAGAAATATTATTTAGATTTATTTAATTAATATTTAAGCTAGGGGGTGTTAGGGTTAGTGTTAGACTTAGGTTTAGGGGTTAATAAATATATTACAGTAGCGGTGGTGTAGGGGGGGCAGGATAGGGGTTAATACATGTATTATAGGTGGTGACGGTGTAGGGGGGCAGATTAGGGGTCAATAAGTTAATAAGTTTAATATAGGTTGCGGCGGGGTCCGGGAGCGGCGTTTTAGGGGTTAAACTATTTATTTAGTTGCGGCGAGGTGCGGGATCAGCAGAATAGGGGTTAATAACTTTATTATAGAGGGCGGCGGTATAGGGGGGCAGGATAGGGGTTACTAGGTATAATGTAGGTTGCGGCAGTGTCCGGGAGCGGCGGTTTAGGGGTTAATACATTTATAAGAGTTGCGGTGGGGTCTAGGAGCAGCGGTTTAGGGGTTGCTAACTTTATTGAGTTGCGAGAGGCTCCGGGGGTGCCGGTATAGGGGGTAGAACAGTGTAGTTAGTGTGGCTGCTTAGTGACAAAAAAAAAGATATAGAGAGAGATAAAGAGAGAGAGAGAGAGGGAGAGAGAGAGAGAGATAGGGAAAGAGAGAGAGATAAAAAATATAGCGAAAAATAAGAAAAACATAATGATAGAATATCAATAATTTGAAATATATTTTAAAAATCAAAATCAAAATTTTAGCATAGATTTAATTTGGAGATATATAAAATTGTAATATAACAGTATGTCCAATTAAAAAAATATATATAAATATATATATAGAGATGTCACGAATAGTTCGCTGGCGAATAGTTCCAGGCAAACATAGCATGTTCGCGATCGCCGTGGCGGGCGAGCATATGCGATTTTCGGTCCGCCCCCTATTCGTCATCATTGAGCAAACTTTGACCCTGTACCTCACAGTCAGCAGACACATTCCAGCCAATCAGCAGCAGAACCTCCCTCCCAGACCCTCCCACCTCCTGGACAGCATCCATTTTAGATTCATTCGGAAGCTGCATTCTTAGTGAGAGGAGGAACAGTGTAGCTGCTGCTGATTTAATAGGGAAATCAATAGCTAGGCTAGTGTATTCAGTGTCCACTACAGTCCTGAAGTACTCATCTGATCTCTGCTGTAAGGACAGCACCCCAAAAAGCCCTTTTAGAGCTAGAACATCAGTCTGTATTTTTTTACCTGTGTAATCTAATTGCAGTTGCCTGCCTGCCAGCGTGTGTGTCAGGCTCACAGCGTATACTGTGCCCACTTGCCCAGTGCCACCACTCATATCTGGTGTAACAGTAGTGTACATTTAAAAAAAACAACACTTTTTTGACTGTGAAATAATAGCAGTCAGTTTCCTTCACACGTGTGCATTTCCGGGCCTGCCACGGCACAGTGTCAAACCAGTGCAACTCATATCTGGTGTAACAGTAGTGTACATTAAAAAAAAAACTAAAAATTTGACTGTGAAATAATAGCAGTCAGTTTCCTTCACGTGTGTGCGTTTCAGGGCCTGCCAGGGCACAGTGTCACACCAGTGCAACTCATATCTGGTGTAACAGTAGTGTACATTAAAAAAAAAAAAATTAGAAATTTGACTGTGAAATAATAGCAGTCAGTTTCCTTCACACGTGTGTGTTTCAGGACCTTCCAGGGCACAGTGTCACACCAGTGCAACTCATATCTGGTGTAACAGTAGTCTACATAAAAAAAAGCTAGAAATTTGACTGTGAAATAATAGCAGACAGTTTCCTTCACACGTGTGCGATTCAGGGCCTGCCAGGGCACAGTGTCACACCAGTGCAACTCATATCTGGTGTAACAGTAGTGTACATTTAAAAAAAAAATGTTTTGACTGTAATAGATTGAATAGCAGTTAGTTGTCTGCAAGCGTGTGTGTCAGGCCTACAGCGTCTACTCTGCCAACTTCTGCCAGTGCACAGTGCCACTCATATCTGTTGTCATAGTAACTTGCACGCATAGTACCAGTAATCGAAAAAAAAATGACAGGCAGAGGCAGGCCACCCTGCAGGGGCCGTCGTGGTCGTGGTGCTGTGATTCCCTTTGGCCCTAGAATAATGCCCAGTTTTCAGAGGCCACGTACCCTGAACTCAAAAAGTTCTGAGGACATAGTTGACTGGCTAACACAGGGCACCCAATCTTCTACAGCTTCCGCTCAGAACCTTGACGCACCATCCTCCTCCAGCTTAGCTTCTGCACCTCTCAAGTTACAACTAGCCCGCCTGCCGCCGCCACCAACACTAGCACCACAGCCGCTTCACTTGATCTGTCAGAGAAGTTATTTACACATCAGTTGGAAGAAATGAGTGATGCACAACCATTATTGCCAGAGGATGTAGATAACAGGGATATGTCTCAGTCAGGCAGCATTACACACATGGACATACAGTGTGATGATGATGATGTTGTACCCGCTGCTGCTTCCTTTGCTGAGTTGTCAGATACAAGTGAAGCGGTTGATGATAACGATGCGTCCGTGGATGTCACGTGGGTGCCCGCTAGAAGAGAAGAAGAACAGGGGGAAAGTTCAGATGGGGAGACAGAGAGGAGGAGGAGACGAGTTGGAAGCAGGAGGAGGTCGTCGCAAGGAGCTAGGTGGCACAGTCAGACAGCATGCATCGGCACCCGGGGTCAGCCAGACAACACGCCAATCAACGCATGCTGTTGCCACCACCTGAATGCTGTCATTGCAGAGCTCAGCAGTGTGGCATTTTTGTGTGTGTCTGCCTCTGACAACAGCGATGCCATTTGCAACCTGTGCCAAAAGAAACTGAGTCGTGGGAAGTCCAACACCCACCTAGGTACAACTGCTTTGCGAAGGCACATGATCGCACATCACAAACGCCTATGGGATCAACACATGAGTACAAGCAGCACACAAACACAAAGCCGCCATCCTCCTCCTGGTCCAGCATCTTCAGCCACATCAACCACTGCTGTCCTCCTTGCCCCCTCTCAACCATCCGCCACTCCGTCTCTCGCCTTGAGCAGTTCCTGCTCATCTGCCCACAGTCAGGTGTCTGTCAAGGACATGTTCCAAACAATTTAGGAATGTTTGGTGATTTATGCCCTTAATGGATTAAAACCATGGGAGTTTTGCCATGGATCCCCCTCCGGCATGCCACAGTCCAGGTGTTAGTCCCCTTGAAACAACTTTTCCATCACTATTGTGGCCAGAAAGAGTCCCTGTGGGTTTTAAAATTCACCTGCATATTGAAGTCTATGGCGGTTCACCCGTTCGCGAAAGTTCGCATTCGCCGTTCGTGAACTGAAAATTTTATGTTCGCGATATCACTATATATATATATATATATATATATATATAATTTATTTAGATTGCCATATAATAATACTATACATAATTTAAAAGGTTTATAAAATCATATAATAAAAATGAACTCTATCATTTGTAGAGATAATATATTATAAATTAATAATTTACAGTATGTAGCAAATATATTTAGATTATATAATGCAATTCATGAATTTTAAAACATAGGTTTAAAATTATTAAAATGTCTCTGTATAACATTGTGGAAAAATCGCTATTGATCAGAATATATAAATATTAATTAGTATTAGCAAATACATAATATTGATTGCTAAATATAATTATATATAGAATATCTTATCTCAGTTTGGATCCTTTAGCGTGTTACAGATATATACAAAAGTAAAAACATAGTTGAAATCATTTAACAAGCAAATAAAATAAATATTAAAGCAGTTTAAAATATACACATAAATTTAAGAGGATGATCTTTATTGGGCGCTATATACTGTACATAATATAGAAAGTGGTCTTAGAATACAAAGCTTTGTAAAAACTAATATATTGCCATTGATCAAATAATTGTTGATAGAACAAAATTAATTTAAAAATATTTTTAAATGGAGGCGGGGCGTAGCCGTGCAGGGACATGGCCGCTTTCTGAAAAGCTCCGTGCATGTCCTGAGTCTCCAACTCATATATCTAAGCCCTAACTGAGGAAAATCTATTACATTTAACATATGTAAAGGTGGAACCTGAAAAGGAACAATTGAGAGCAGTTTCGAAAACTTCCGACCTGCCCGCTGAGAGTGCTACGTAATAACAGGAGCCCATTGACACCGGGAAGACAGGCAAGATCATCCACATACCTCCGCAATACAAACGAGGTCTGATTCAGCTTAAAACACACAGCCGCGGTAATAGACAGACTGTCAGAGGAGCTCCGACAATATCGGGAGCACATAGAGAACCGAGACGCCATTACCCTGAACCACGCGGTAAGCCAATTGATTGCGTGTAAGTGAAGAAGCTGAATAATGAACACACATAGCCTCGAGAACGCACAACTCAGAATCCTACACCTCAAAAAGAAATAAAAATAATACACTCTGAACCAGGCTGAACTTGGGCTGGGACTTATAGCAATAACAGAGTCAGGCAGAGTAAAAATAGAAGCAGGCCTCACTGCGTAAGAGACAGTAATTGCTCAGCCCGACTCAGTGCGCAGCACCACTAGGTCTATACTATAATCAACAAGATATAAAAACAAGAAATACAAGTATTTCACTCACGACAAATTCTATATCCAGAGTGTGAGGGCAATCTGCTAAAGCCATATTATCTGCTAAACTACATTGTGAAGTTACAGCTTTATCTTGCCGGGCCTTAACACCCAGATCTACACAAATACTAATGGCAACTAAAAGAAATACAAAACCAGACAAAAAACAAACATCTGCACCAATTATGAACTCTTTCTTCCCTAAACAAGATGTAGATCTGCAGGAGCATTCACAACCACTTAATGACAACGACAATATACAAACAGTGATGAAACCTACAACTCCAACCTCACACACAGACCAGTTATCTCAGATCCAGTCTAATATTTTATCACTACCTTCCAAATCAGATCTAGCAGACTTAAAATCCTTTATAAAAACGGAAATGACTTCTTTAAGAAAAGATATTAACGAAATGGGGTCCAGACTGGAATATTTGGAGGAAAATCATGACACGCTTAACAATATGATGTCTGATGCTAACCACCTACTAACTAGATACGAAACTTTAGTTCAATCCCTCCAACTAAAAATAGAGGACTTAGATAACCGAAACAGGAGGAGTAATTTAAGGATAAGGGGAGTACCAGAATCAGCAACCAAAGAGTCAATGACCTCCTATCTCTTGCAAATGTTTGAATACATTATACCTAATCTTAAACTTACAGAGACATCAATGGAGAGAGCACACAGAGCTCTAAAACCCATTCCAGTTCCTCCGAAACCGCCAAGAGATATAATTATCAAATTTGCTAACTACTTGGATAAAGAAGCTATCTGGAAACAGGTTAGGTTGCAAAAGGAAATCAAATTTCAGACCTACAGCATACAGATTTTCCAAGACATAAGTCCTGCAACTATTGAAAGGAGAAGGGAGATTCGTTTTATCACCCAGCGCCTACAGGAAAGAAAAGTTAAATATCGTTGGGGATTTCCCTTTAGTCTCATAGTTCAGCAAGATGGAAAAACACATGTTTATAAAGAACTCAATGACTTGGATTCTTTTTCGAAGAGCCTAAATATAGACTTTCCACAGGAAGGCTTACCAACCTCATCAACACAGAAAATGGATAACCCATTGCCCCAGAGAACACAATGGTCGACAGTCCAATATAAGAAGAAAAGAGTAGAAGACCCCTAATTAGTTTCTTGAGAAACCACGGAATTAACACTGGATATATGTTGGGGGTCCCCCCTCAAAGAGAAAATGTTGTCGTCTGCCTCCAGAACTGATAAGTATATAACATGATACAATAAAAATGCCAAATGATTATGTTTTACGTATAATATGCAACTAGCCATTAGGCTAAATGACTATCTATTTTGCATATCAGAGAACAACGGAGAAAGACAATATATAATACTGTTAAGTTATTGGTTGAATTTAATCTGTTATGGTTCTAAGGGCGAGAAAAGTTCCTGTAGAAAGTTGTTTTGAGTTAATTAACTTGGAATTAGGTTAGATATTGTTGTATGAAAATGACTATTTGATTACAAAGCAAGTGTATATAGTCTAAACTTGCAAATGCACCTGTAATACCACACGTAAAAACCTAAGATTTATTTAACATAAAACTCCAAGCTGAACAAACCAACACATAAGATTATAAGTCATAACACCAGAATATATGCGATCACATAAATATTTACCCACACATAGAAAAATGATTACTTGATTATAAAGCAAATGTATATAGACTAAACTTACATGTACACTAGCCATACCACACGTAAAAATCTAAGATTTATCTAACATGAGACTCCAAGCTGAACAAGCCAACATATAAAATTATAAGACACAACGCCAGAATATATGTGATTATATAAATATTCACCCACACATAGAACATTGTCAATCAGACAGAGTACTGAAGAAATAATTAGGAGGATATATTCTAAACCCCCTCATAAAATAGAATAGAACCAAATACATAAGATCCCTTTAAAATTCAGAAGGAGACACAGTTTAGAACCCAAGAAATTTGACAAATTTAATAACCAATATATTAAGAATATAACACTCTGGCTCACTCTGAGCAAACTGTATAACTATGAAGGAGAATATAAACGAGCCACACTACCAAGAAGATAGTGAAATAAATACTAATGTAATAAACCTTTAATTACAAATAGAAATAACAGAAAAACTACTATACCAAATACAAGAAGCCCTAACTATTGCAATGATGTACAATGTTAATAGAGTTAAAATTAAAGAGTTAAAATGATAAACTTATACCAATTCCTCATACATGTGTAAAGCTTTGGAGTTGGAGACTTAGACTTTGACATGCTACCTCAAGTTTGAAAGTATGTTGATTTTTACTGCATACTGTTTTTGTTTTTTATGCTTATGTCTATTTTTTTTTTTTTTTTTTTTTTGGGTCATGTTCCTGCTCTGTCCTGTGTTTCCGGCCAAATTCTAATGACACACATTTGTTTGGGAAGTCACACACACTGCTCACTCATCACATATATCATTAGACTATGACTGATAAAAGAAATCATCCTTCACCCACAAACGATATACGTTTATACTCAATAAACGCAAAAGGCCTTAACCTGCCTAACAAAAGATCCACACTACTGAGAGAGAGTCGCACCCTAAGGTCCGATTTGATGTTTCTCCAAGAAACTCACTTTAGAAAAGCAAAAGAACCATCCACATTCACCCGCCTTTACGGCACAGGCTTTTGGGCATCACACCATAAACACAAAATACACGGGGTGGGCATAGTTATCAAAAGAGGTATACCTTTCATAGAACTGAAAACTATTAGAGATAAAGAGGGCCGCTTTATCATATTAATAGGCCTGCTATACAATAGACCGGTGACTCTTGTCTCAGTATATGCTCCTAATTCTCACCAACACTTATTCATTAAAAAACTGTCCAATCTACTATTGGACAACCAGAAAGGAACCCTCATTATGTGCGGGGACCTCAATACAGCCCTAGACCCTGTTAGAGATTGTTCCTCCAGCCGTTCCTCGATTCCTACCTCAAATCTAAATAAAACAATATCAAGTCTCAAGACTATAGTAGCCCAAGACGTATGGAGAACATTGCACCCACAACTCAGAGACTACACTTTCTACTCATACCCACACGGAGTATACTCCAGAATTGATTATGTATTTACAGACGTAGGGAGCCTAGATTTATTTCATACAGCCAAGATATGGCCGATAACATGGTCTGACCACGCCTCACTGACTAGTTCTTTTTCATGGCCATCTAAACCCATCAAAGATTTTATCTGGAAACTGGACGACACACTCTTAACAGACCCTATAAATGTAATAAAGATTGAAAAAACACTCATAGAATATTTTCAGATTAATAATACTTCTGAAACTTCAGCACAAACACTATGGGAAGCACACAAAAGTGTTGTCAGAGGAGAATTGATAGCCATGAAAGCGTATATCAATAAAACCAAAAGAGAGACAGTTAATTCATATCTCCTCAGAATACAACAACTGGAAGCAAAACATAAGGACTTTCCCTCAGATAAAGATACTTTAACAGCACTTACATTAGAAAGACAAAATCTAGCTTCTCATTTGTCAAAAGAACATAAAAGAAAGGCTTTATACAACCAACAGAAACATTACGAGGGCCGTAATAAATTTGGACGCCAGCTAGCGAGATACCTTAAACATAAAGCACATAAAAAATACATATTACAAATTATCGATGAAAAAGGACATATACAACATTCTACCAGACAAATAGCCTATACATTTCAAAGATTTTTTCAAAAATTATATAATATCAACAATGACTACAACAAACATACCACGGACACACAAACACGCTTACAAGAGATGAATACATACCTTAGTCGGTTAAAAATGCCCAATATTACACCTGAACAAAAAGAGGACCTAGAAGCCCCTCTATCCTTAGAGGAAATAACCCAAGTCATCAAAGATTTACCAACTGGAAAAACACCGGGTCCAGACGGTTTTGGCCATAAATATTACTCTATATTCAGAGACACACTAACACCTCACCTCTTAAATTATTTCCAATACATAGACGGCGCGGAGGCCTTTTCGGCAAGAGCACTCGAAGCTCATATTATTTTACTACCAAAACCTAACAAATCTCCTTCCTCCCCCGCAAATTACCGCCCAATTTCGCTATTGAACACAGACATCAAAATTTACGCGAAAATACTAGCCCTCAGACTAAATAAAATCCTCCCCAGTATTATTCATCAAGACCAAGTTGGCTTTGTGCCCGGTCGTGAAGCTAAAGACAACACGGTCAGGGCCCTCCACCTAATACATTATGTTAAGAAAAACAATATACCTACTCTATTCGTGTCCACAGATGCCGAAAAGGCCTTTGACCGTGTTGCCTGGGATTATTTGAGAGCCACCCTGACACACCTAGGATTAGGTCCACAAATACTAGCCCGAATTTTCTCTTTATATTCTCAACCAAACGCACGTATCTTGATAAATGGCACCCTGTCAGACCCATTTCCAATTAGAAACGGAACACGCCAGGGCTGCCCCTTATCGCCCCTCTTATTCACCTGTGTTATAGAAACGCTAGCCACAAGTATCCGCCATAACCAACAGATACATGGGATTAATATCAACTCACAAGAATATACGGTTTCCCTCTTTGCGGACGATATGCTCTTTACCCTTACAAAACCAACAATATCTATCCCACATTTAAACAAGGAATTTGAAACATTTCACACATTATCCAACTTCTCAATTAACAGGACCAAATCTGAATTCTTAAATATAAATATATCAGACATAGACCAACAAGCTATCAAAAATCTTACCAAATACACTTGGTGCCCTTCAGCATTAAAATATCTGGGAATCAAATTGGCCCCTACAATAGATGATATATTCAAGCTAAACTACATACCACTTAAACAGACAATTATCAGTGATCTTTCTTCATGGAGGTCCAAACAGATCTCGTGGCTAGGACGCATAGAGGTAATCAAAATGAATATTTTCCCGAGAATATTATACTATCTCCAGACACTACCCATTCCACTCCCCAAACACTATCTACCATCCATACAGAGAGCATTTCGGGAATATATATGGAACAAAAAACCACCTAGAATCAACCAACACACAATGCAATTACCTAGAACATTAGGAGGTTTGGGGGTACCAAATTTAGAATTATACAGGCAAGCTATATTTTTACAAAGAATCGTAGACTGGAACATCCATTACCATCATAAGAGATGGGTCCCTCTGGAACACTTAATATCTCAAAGACCCCACTTAGGACGTCTTTGTTGGAATAACTCCATCAAATTTAGTCTGAAAAATGATAACCCGGTGACTAGGGAGACCTACCAGATCTGGACAAAAACTATACACACATCTTTATTTATTTCCTCCATACCTTCCCCGCTCACATCCTTAATAGAGAATGGCGAGTTTACATTGAGCCCATTTACAAATTCCTCGACTACAGATTCAATAACCAGAGACTTTACCATCCGACAGATGGTTATTAATGAAACAATACGCTCACAAACTGACCTAACAACAGAGGGACACGAATGTTTTGCTAACTGGTTCACCTACAGACAAGCTAGAAATTATATTCTCAAACACAAAGATCATAACAACATGGTAAGGCCATTGACCAACTTCGAAACCTTATGTACACAACCTCCTCCAATCAGACATACACTAGCTAGAATATATAAATTATTAATACAGAGGCCACCAAGTCATATACCACCATACCTAGAAAAATGGGAAACCGATCTGGGGGTTATTATAACTCCCCAGATGGGTGACTCGATACTTCAAGCCACCGTCAAATCCTCTATTTCATCTTCCATACTGGAAATTAATCTCAAAATACTACACAGGTGGTATTTTACCCCACAAAAATTACACCGACTATTCCGCTCACAGCCTAATAAATGTTGGAGATGCGGACATGTAAACAGCAATGCAGCACATATGTGGTGGTGGTGCAATGCCATTCAGAACTTTTGGAGACAGGTAATAGGGGAAGTAGAAAACATAATGGAAACAATATTCCCGTTAGACCCCCTAATATGGCTGCTAAACAAAAAACCTAAAATTAAATATAAACCTTACCTAAACTTATTTAAGATTATGACTAACGGGGCAAAACAACTGATAGCCAAAAACTGGAAATATAATGGAGCACCTTCACTTATTATGTGGGTTCAGAAGGTTACCGAGTTAATTTCACTAGAAGAATACTATTATCTCAAACATGGAAAAATGGATACTTATGCAGTGATAACCCAAACTTGGGACACATATCTTCAATTACTTAAAGAAAAACAACCCACAGAAAGTTAGACTGGTTAGGGGACATGGGCAGAGCAGGACGGATCCTTTCCCCTTTTTTTTTTTTTTTTTTTTTTTTTTCTTCTTTCTTCTCTCCCCTTTTCTCTTTCTCTCCTCTCTCCCTCCCTTATTCTCTACCTTCCCGCTACCCCTTTTCCTTTTTTCTATATTGTTATTACGTATATCTCTATTGATTCCAATAAGTAGAGAGTTCTAGAAAGTTAATATATTTTGTATTAAAGTAAGGATAACAAATAATGGACAACTGTTGGATATGTAAACAACAAGGAGCTGCGTCTCCTATTATATGTATCACATTATGCAATATTCAATAAAGTTGTTTATAAAAAAAAAAAAAAAAAATATTTTTAAATATATCGAAACACTTGTATTATATAATTTCAAATAGAAATCTATGGTGTTGCATAGGCATACTTACAGTGAATTCGAAAATTTATGGAAACAAAGGATCGCTAATAACACAGCTACTCTCTGTCTTGTAAAATATAGTATTGAATGAATCTTGTTACTCATTCAATACTA
Organism: Bombina bombina; assembly: GCF_027579735.1. Classification (NCBI taxonomy): domain Eukaryota; kingdom Metazoa; phylum Chordata; class Amphibia; order Anura; family Bombinatoridae; genus Bombina; species Bombina bombina. The sequence goes on along the minus strand of NC_069505.1, from coordinate 86,072,429 downwards.
TGCTGCAGAGGAATGACACATGCGCTGCAAAGGGCAATGACCGGGATTAACGCAAAGATGATAGTGACATAATGATGCGCATGCGCGTTTTTTTTATATTCTATGTGCACAAACTTAGTAGACACGTATAGAGCGGGTGGGACTGCTCTATACGTCACTATATCAGAAACCAGGAAATACGGAATGGGAGGTGATTCATAAGGGAAAGGTAATAAAAAACAACGTGTAAATATATATAAATAACAAATCTTTTTTTTTTTTAAATATAGCGACTCCATTTTACATTGTAATACAATTATAAATTGGAAATAAGAAGGCTAAAACTTAATCTTCACTTTAAGGAGCCAGTCAGAATGCTTGTCCCAGGACAAGCTAGGGAGTGTGCATCTGTCAGTCTACTCCAGAATTGTTATTGTTTAACCCCTTAATGACCACAGCACTTTTCCATTTTCTGTCCGTTTGGGACCAAGGCTATTTTTACATTTTTGCGGTGTTTGTGTTTAGCTGTAATTTTCCTCTTACTTATTTACTGTACCCACACATATTATATATCGTTTTTCTTGCCATTAAATGGACTTTCTAAAGATACCATTATTTTCATCATATCTTATAATTTACTATAAAAAAATTATAAAATATGAGGAAAAAAATGGAAAAAACACACTTTTCCTAACATTGATCCCCAAAATCTGTTACACATCTACAACCACCAAAAAACTCCCATGCTAAATAGTTTCTAAATTTTGTCCAGAGTTTAGAAATACCCAATTTTTACATGTTCTTTGCTTTTTTTGCAAGTTATAGGGCAATAAATACAAGTAGCACTTTGCTATTTCAAAACCACTTTTTTTCAAAATTAGCGCTAGTTACATTGGGACACTGATATCTTTCAGGAATCCCTGAATATCCCTTGACATGTATATATTTTTTTTTAGAAGACATCCCAAAGTATTGATCTAGGCCCATTTTGGTATATTTGATGCCACCATTTCACCGCCAAATTCCATCAAATACAAAAAATCGTTCACTTTTTCACAAATTTTTTCACAAACTTTCGGTTTCTCACTGAAATTATTTACAAACAACTTGTGCAATTATGGCATAAATGGTTGTAAATGCTTCTCTGGGATCCCCTTTGTTCAGAAATAGCAGACATATATGGCTTTGGCGTTGCTTTTTGGTAATTAGAAGGCCGCTGAATGCCACTGTGCACCACACGTGTATTATGCCCAGCAGTGAAGGGGTTAGTTAGGGAGCATGTAGGGAGCTTGTAGGGTTAATTTTAGCTTTAGTGTAGTGCAGTAGACAACCCCAAGTATTGATCTAGGCACATTTTGGTATATTTCATGCCACCATTTCACCGCCAAATGCGATCAAATTGAAAAAAAACGCTACATTTTTCACAATTTTATGTTTCTCACTGAAATTATTTACTAACAGCTTGTGCAATTATGGCACACATGGTTGTAAATGCTTCTCTAGGATCCCCTTTGTTCAGAAATAGCAGACATATATGACTTTGGCGTTGCTTTTTGGTAATTAGAAGGCCGCTAAATGCTGCTGCGCATCACACGTGTATTATGGCTAGCAGTGAAGGGGTTAATTAGGTAGCTTATAAGGAGCTTGCAGGGTTAATTTTAGCTTTAGTGTAGAGATCAGCCTCCCACCTGACACATCACACCCCCTGATCCCTCCCAAACAGCTGTCTTCCCTCCCCCACCCCACAATTGTCCCCGCCATCTTAAGTACTGGCAGAAAGTCTGCCAGTACTAAAATAAAAGTTTTGTTTTTTTTTGTTTAAAAAAATAAAATAATTCTGCTGTGTAGGACCCCCCCCTTAGTCCCAACCTCCCTGATCCCCCCCAAACAGCTCTCTACCCCCCTCCTCTGCCTTATTGTGCACCATTGTGGGTACTGGCAGCTGTCTGCCAGTACCCAGTTTGAAATCAAAAGTTTATTTTAAGATTTTCTGTAGTGTAGCTTACCCCCCTTAACACCCAACCCCCCACCCTCTCCCAGATCATTAATATTTTTTATTCCCACCCTCTCTCCCACTGAGTCCCACCTTGTGCCTCTTCCACTTCAATTTATTTTTTTGGCAGTCTCACACGTGCACACGCGCGCACGCTCCCGTGCACGCGCACGCGCACACGCGCCCGTGCACGTGCGTGCACGCTCCCGTGCACGCGCACGCGCGCGAGCGCACACGCGATCCCGCCCCCCTCCTCTACTGATGGCCTCCCTGGACACGCTCCCACCCACCAACGATCATAGCCGATGCAGAGAGGGCCACAGAGTGGCTCTCTCTGCATCGGACTGCTTAAAAAAGTTATTGCAGGATGCCTCTATATCGAGGCATCACTGCAATAACATGAAAGCAGCTGGAAGTGATCAGGATCGCTTCCACTGCTTTCAAAGACCAACGACGTGCAGGGTACGTCCTTGGTCGTTAAGGACATTTTTTTGGAGGACGTACCCTGCACGTCGTTGGTCATTAAGGGGTTAAAAAGATAGATCATCCCTTTATAACCCATTCCCCAGTTTTGCATAACCAACACGGTTATATTAATACACTTTTTACCTCTCTGATTATCTTGTATCTAAGCCTTTGCAGACTGCCCCCTTATTTCAGTTCTTTTGACAGACTTGCATTGAGCCACTCAGTGCCCTCTCACTTGTAAATCCACGGGCATGGTCACAATGTTATCTGTATGACACACATGAACATACCCCCTCTAGCTGTGAAAAACTGCCAAATGCATTGAAATAAGGGCAAGTGCATTGAAATACTTAATGGGCCATGATACCCAAATGTTGAAACACTTGAAAGTGATGCAGCATAGATGTAAAAAGCTGACTAGAAAATATCACCTAAAGATCTCTATGTAAAAAAAAAGATATTTTACCTCAAAAATCCCTCAGCAGCCACATCCCATTGTAAAGGACTTCTAGGGCGCGATCCGATATAGATTGTAGTTTGCGGCGCAAGCGAGGGAGCCCCGCCACAAGTAGTTTCAGCTCGCAACTCTAGCTATCCTATATACGGCGCCGTCAGAGGCTAAAGTGCCGTAAGTCTGACAAACCAGCGATGTCCAGAAATCTGGGTAAGTACAAATTTCTGGAGTCGCCAGTGACTTACGGCACTTTAGAAACTGTCGGCGCCTACAAAACTTGACTAAAGTTATAAAATCACCTGTACTGTCTAACATGCCTCCCAAACATAGCCCTACACGTCTAACACTCTATCCGCTATCCCCCCTCACTATCCTAACAATAGTTAATATAGCTGGCGGCGTTGTAGGGGGATTACATTAGGGGTTAATATTTATAAAATAGATGGCGGCAGTGTAAGGGGCTCACTTTAGGGGGTAGGTAAGGTAGATGTGGCGGGGTAGGAGCTCACTTTAGGGGGTAGGTAAGGTAGATGGCGGCGGGGTAGGAGCTCACTTTAGGGGGTAGGTAAGGTAGATGGCGGCGGGGTAGGGGCTCACTTTAGGGGGTAGGTAAGGTAGATGGCGGCGGTGTAGGGGCTCACTTTAGGGGGTAGGTAAGGTAGATGGCAGCGGGGTAGGGGCTCACTTTAGGGGGTAGGTAAGGTAGCTGGCAACGGTGTAGGGGGATCACATTAGGGGGTTATACTTTTATTGTAGTTGGCGGCGTGGTCTGGGAGCGGCGGTTTAGGGGTTAAATACTTTATTAGGGATTGTGGTGGGGGATCGCGGTTGACAGGTAGATAGACATTGCGCATGCGTTAGGTGTTAGGTTTTATTTGGCAGGTAGTTTAAGGAGTTACGGGGCTCCAATAGACAGCGTAAGGCATACTACAGCTGCATTTTGTGGCGAGGTGAAAATGGAGTAAGATTTCTCCATTTTCGCCACGTAAATCCTTACGCTGTATATTGGATACCAGACTGCGCTGGTTTGGTATACCTGCCTATGGTCCAAAAAAACACGGGCAAAGGCAGAAATATACGAGCGTAACTTCTAGGTTACGCCGTATATGTGATACCAAACCAGCGCAAATTTCGGCGTCGCCGGCTTTTGTGGGCGACGCTGCATATCGGATCGGGCCCCTAAGCAGCAAATCGTCTGTCTGTCCCGGGACAGGCAGAGGAGCGAGCTTTATGCACACTCATCTTATTTCCCTATTTAAAGGGACATAATACTCATATGCTAAATCACTTTTAACTGATGCAGTATTTAACTGACAGGAAAATATCACCTGAGCAACTCTATGTAAAAAAGGAAGATATTTTACCTCACAATCTCCTCAGCTCAGCAGAGTTAGTTCTGTGTAAAAAAGTTATAGAGGTAAAAAAAAATAAAAAATGAAGAAATGAACAGCAGCTAATCAGCATCAGCAGTGCTGAGGTCATGAACTCTTTTACTGTGATCTCATGAGATTTCACTTAACTCTCATGAGATTTCATAGTAAACTTCTTTAAACTGAATAGGGAAATGACATGAGTGTGCACAAGGCTCACTCCCTTAGCTGTCCCGGGACAGACATACTGATTTGCTGCTTAGAAGTCCTTTACAATGGGATGTGGCTACTGAGGATTTTTTGAGGTAAAATATCTTTCTTTTTTACATAGAGATGTTCAGATGATATTTTTTAGTCAGCTTTTTTCAGCTATGCTGTGTGTTTCAACATTTGGGTTTCATGGCCCTTTAAGGAAGTTTACCATGAAATCTCATGAGATCACAGTAAAAGAGTTCATGACCTCAGCATTGCTGATGCTGATTGGCTGCTGTTCATTTCTTCATTTTTTCTACCTGCAGCTGGGAGCAGTTGAGTATAAATTTATACACAGAACTTACTCTGATGAGCTGAGGAGATTGTGAGGTAAAATACCTTTTTTACATAGAGATGCTCAGGTGATATTGTCCTGTCAGCTTTTTACAGTTATACTGCATCAGTTTCAAGTGATTTAGCAAATGAGTCTTATATCCCTTTAAATGGAGTACATTGAAAAACATTTTTAAAATTGTATGCTCTGTTAAAATCATGAAAATAAATGTCTTGGGATTCATGTCTCTTTAAGGTGAACAGAACAAACATCTTTTTATGCTTGAATTGAAGTGTGCATTGAGGCTTCCATAACAGCCTAGATATGAGCTAAAAGTAATGTGACATTCACAGGTGAAAAAAAAGGACCAGTACAATTTGCTGTATGAGAAATGAAAAACCTCTTCACACTGTCAAGAGCTGCCCTCAGAGAGTAGTTAAAAAAAAAAGTATGTCCCTGTTAATTACCTCCCATATACATTAAAAAGACATAATACTCATATCATAAATAACTTGAAACTTTAAAAAGTTGACATGAAAATATCACATGTCATAAGTATTCACACCCTACTATAAATAGACTTGAAATAGCCAGTCAAAATGCTTGTCCTAGGACAAGCTAGGGAGTGAATGTCATGTGCAGGCATAGTCATGTTATTTTCCTATTCAGTTTAAGTAAATTCTATGAAATCTCATGAGATTTCAGTCAAATCCCATGAGATCACAACAAAGGCAAATCATTTCCTCAGCACTGCTAATGCTGATTAGCTTTTTTTCCAACTTGCAGCTGAAGTCTAACAGACTTTAAACAACACTTACTCTGGTGACCTGAATACATTGTGAGGTAAAATATCTTTCTTTTTTTACAGAGAGGTGCTCAGGTGATATTTTCTTGTCAGCTTTTTTTTTCAGTTATGCTGCATCACTTTCAAGTGATTTAGCTTATAAGTATTATATCCCTTTAAGTAAGTTCTAGGAAATCTCATGATATTTCAGTAAAATCCCATGAGATCACTGTAAAGGCAAAGCATTACCTCAGCACTGCTGATGCTAATTGGCTATTGCTTATTTATTTATTTCAACCTGCAGCTAAAGTTTCTCTGGTGAGCTGAAGAAATTTTGAGGTAAAATATTTTCCCTTTTTCACTTACAGATGCTCAGGTGATATTTTCTTGTCAGCTTTTTACAGTTATGCTGCATGCATCACTTTAATGAGATTTAGCATATAATATAAGAATTATGTTTCCTTAATTGAAGTATATTGAAAAACATTTTTAAAATAGTCTTCTCTGTTTTTGCTTGCATTGAAATGTGCTTTGAGGTTTCCATAACAGCCAAGATATGTGACATTTAACCCCTTAATGACCACAGCACTTTTCCATTTTCTGTCCGTTTGGGACCAAGGCTATTTTTACATTTTTGCGGTGTTTGTGTTTAGCTGTAATTTTCCTCTTACTCATTTACTGTACCCACACATATTATATACCGTTTTTCTCACCATTAAATGGACTTTCTAAAGATACCATTATTTTCATCATATCTTATAATTTACTATAAAAAAATTATAAAATATGAGGAAAAAATGAAAAAAACACACTTTTTCTAACTTTGACCCCCAAAATCTGTTACATATCTACAACCACCAAAAAACACCCATGCTAAATAGTTTCTAAATTTTGTCCTGAGTTTAGAAATACCCAATGTTTACATCTTCTTTGCTTTATTTGCAAGTTATAGGGCCATAAATACAAGTAGCACTTTGCTATTTCCAAACCACTTTTTTTCAAAATTAGCGCTAGTTACATTGGGACACTGATATCTTTCAGGAATCCCTGAATATCTATTGACATGTATATATTTTTTTTTAGTAGACATCCCAAAGTATTGATCTAGGCCCATTTTGGTATATTTCATGCCACCATTTCACCGCCAAATGCGATCAAATAAAAAAAATTGTTCACTTTTCACAAATTTTTTCACAAACTTTAGGTTTCTCACTGAAATTATTTACAAACAACTTATGCAATTATGGCATAAATGGTTTTAAATGCTTCTCTGGGATCCCCTTTGTTCAGAAATAGCAGAATTATATGGCTTTGGCGTTGCTTTTTAATAATTAGAAGGCCGCTAAATGCCCCTGCGCACCACACGTGTATTATGCCCAGCAGTGAAGGGGTTAATTATGGAGCATGCAAGGAGCTTCTAGGGTTAATTTTAGCTTTAGTATAATGTAGTAGACAACCCCAAGTATTGATTTAGGCCCATTTTGGTATATTTCATGCCACCATTTCACCGCCAAATGCGATCAAATTAAAAAAAACGCTACATTTTTTACAATTTTAGGTTTCTCACTAAAATTATTTACAAACAGCTTGTGCAATTATGGCACAAATGGTTGTAAATGCTTCTCTGGGATCCCCTTTGCTCAGAAATAGCAGACATATATGACTTTGGCGTTGCTTTTTGGTAATTAGAAGGCCGCTAAATACTGCTGCGCATCACACGTGTATTATGGCTAGCAGTGAAGGGGTTAATTAGGTAGTTTGTAGGGAGCTTGCAGGGTTAATTTTAACTTTAGTGTAGAGATCAGCCTCCCACCTGACACATCACACCCCCTGATCCCTCCCAAACAGCTCCCTTCCCTCCCTCACCCCACAATTGTCCCCGCCATCTTAAGTACTGGCAGAAAGTCTGCTAGTACTGAAATAAAAGTTTTTTTTTTGTTTTTTTTATAGCATATTTACATATGCTGCTGTGTTTATAGCATATTTACATATTTACATATGCTTAGCACCCAACCTCCCTGATCCCCCCCAAAACAGCTCTCTAACCCTCCCCCTCTGCATTATTGGGGGCCATCTTGGATACTGGCAGCTGTCTGCCAGTACCCAACTTGCAGAAAAAAATGTTTGTTTTTTTTTCTGTAGTGTAGCTTCCCTCCCCCCACAGACTAACCCCCACACCTTGATTGATTTATTTTTATTAAACTATTATTCCCCTTTTTGTAGCATTTTATTAAACTTTTTTGCTGTAGTGTAGCGTTTCCCACCCGCTCCCTCCCTGTGCACGCGCCCGCCCCCGCCCTCCCGTGCACGTGCACGCGCCCGTGCGTGCCCCCGGAGATCCCCGCCCACGAACCCGCCCCCCTCCACATCACCAGTGCCAACGATGGCCGCCACCCGCCTCCCGGTCCGGCTCCCACCCACCAACGAGGAAAGCCACTGATCTCCGGTGCAGAGAGGGCCACAGAGTGGCTCTCTCTGCACCGGATGGCTTAAAAAGGTTATTGCAGGATGCCTCCATATCGAGGCATCACTGCAATAACCGGAAAGCAGCTGGAAGCGAGCAGGATCGCTTCCAGCTGCTTTCCACACCGAGGACGTGAGGGTACGTCCTCAGGCGTTAACTGCCTTTTTTTTGAGGACGTACCCTGCACGTCCTTGGTCGTTAAGGGGTTAAAGGTAAAAAAACAAGGGGGGACCAGTAAAATTTGCTGCATGAGGAATGAAAAAACTCTTCAATACTCTCAGGTGCTGCCCTCAGACTGAGTAGTAAAAAAAAAGTTAGTCCCTGTTAGTTGCCTCCCATATAAATGAACCCCTTAATGACCGGACCATTTTTCAATTTTCTTGCCCTTAATGACAATGGCTATTTTTACATTTCTGCAGTGTTTGTGTTTAGCTGTAATTTTCCTCTTACTCATTTACTGTACCCACACATATTATATACCGTTTTTCTTGCCATTAAATGGACTTTCTAAAGATACCATTATTTTCATCATATCTTATAATTTACTAAAAAAAGAATAATAAAATATGAGGAAAAAATGGAAAAAAACACACTTTTTCTAACTTTGACCCCCAAAATCTGTTACACATCTACAATCACTAAAAACACCCATGCTAAATAGTTTCTAAATTTTGTCCTGAGTTTAGAAATACCCAAATGTTTACATGTTCTTTGCTTTTTTTGCAATTTATAGGGAAATAAATACAAGTAGCACTTTGCTATTTCCAAACCCCTTTTTTTTAAAATTAGCGCTAGTTACATTGGAACACTGATATCTGTCAGGAATACCTGAATATCCCTTGACATGTATATATTTTTTGTTAGAAGACAACCCAAGTATTGATCTAGGCCCATTTTGGTATATTTCATGCCACCATTTCATCGCCAAATGCGATAAAAAAAAAAAAAAAAAAGATCACTTTTTCACAAAATTTTGTCACAAACTTTAGGTTTCCCACTGAAATTATTTACAATCAGCTTGTGCAATTATGGCACAAATGGTTGTAAATGCTTCTCTGGGATCCCCTTTTTTCAGAAATAATGGACTTATATGGCTTTGGGGTTGCTTTTTGGTAATTAGAAGGCCGCTAAATGCCGCTGCGCATCACACGTGTTTTATGCCCAGGAGTGAAGGGGTTAATTAGGGAGCTTGTAGGGTTAATTTTAGCTTTAGTGTAGTGTAGTAGACAACCCCAAGTATTGATCTAGGCCCATTTTGGTATATTTTATGCCACCATTTCACCGCCAAATGCGAGCAAATAAAAAAAAAACTTTACATTTTTAACAATTTTAGGTTTCTCACTGAAATTATTTGCAAACAGCTTGTGCTATTATGGCAGAAATTGTTGTAAAAGCTTCTCTGGGATCCTCTTTGTTCAGAAATAGCAGACTTATAGGGCTTTGGCGTTGCTTTTTGGTAATTAGAAGGCCGCTAAATGCTGCTGCGCACCACACGTTAATTATGCCCAGCATTGAAAGGGTTAAATTAGGTAGCTTGTAGGGAGCTTGCAGGGTTAATTTTAGAGATCAGCCTCCCACCTGACACATCCCACCCCCTGATCCCTCCCAAACAGCTCTCTTCCCTCCCCCACCCCACAATTGTTCCCGCCATCTTAAGTACTGGCAGAAAGTCTGCCAGTACTAAATAAGAGTTTTTTTTTTTGTTTGTTTTTTTAAATAAAAATAATAAAATATTTTAGCTGTGATGGACCCCTGCCTTAGCCCCAACCTCCCTGATCCCCCCTCCAGCTCTCTAACCCTCTCCTCTACCTAATTACCGCCATCTAGGGTACTGGCAGCTGTCTGCCAGTACCTAGTTTGGCCCCAAAAATCCCCCAAAAAGTATTTTATTTATTTTATTTTTAACTTAAAAACTATTTCTGTAGTGTAGCAGCCCCCCCACAATACCCCCACCCCCTCCCAGATCCTTTTATATTTTAAAAAAATGTTTTACCTTTTAATCCCTTTCCTCCCTCATTCATTCGTGTCAGTGTGACTAATGTGCGCACACGCACGTGCACGCGCGCCCCGTGCATGCCCACACGCACATTCACGTGCACACTAGTCCCTTGTGCGCGCGCGCACCCTCACACCGGCAGACACTGGCAGTCTGGCACCATCGCTACCGGTGCAGAGAGGGCCACAGAGTGGCTCTCTCTGCATCGGAGGCTTGTAAAGTGGTATTGCAGGATGCCTCCATATCGAGGCATCACTGCAATACCCTCAGAGCTGCTGGAAGCATTTGTGATCGCTTCCAGCACTCTGTTAGACAACTGACGTACCAGGTACGTCCATTGTCATTAACTGTTAGTTTTTGCATGACGTACCTGGTACGTCAGTTGTCATTAAGGGGTTAAAGGGACATAATACTCATGTGCTAAATCACTTGAAAGTGATGCAACATAGCTGTAAAAAGCTGACATCAAAATATCACCTGAACATCTCTGTAAAAAAAGAAGATATTTTACCTCAGAATTTCTTCAGCTCACCAGAGTAAGTGCTCTGTGAACAGATAGAGCTGCTGTAAAGCTGCATGTTGAGGTCATGCATTGCTTTGTTGTGATCTCATGAGATTTCACAGTAAACTTTCTTAAACTGAATAGGAAAATAACATGACGGTGCCTGCAAATGCCAGATGCATGCTCCCTTGCAAGTCCTGGGACTAAAGGCTCTTTAAAGTGGGGTTTGAATACTTAGGAAATGTTGAGGTAAATATCTTCATTTTTTACATAGAAATGTTCAGGTGATATTCTACTCCAAAATTGTTCTTGTTTAAAAACATAGATAATCCCTTTATTACCCATTCCCCAGTTTTGCATAGCCAACACAGTTATATTAATACACTTTTTACCTCTGTAATAACCTTGTATCTAAGCCTCTGCAGATGGCCAAGATAAAATGGTTTTGGTAGGAGCGCCAGGGGAGGCTGGGTCAGGTTTGAGTGAACTCAAACGTCACTAGGGTCCAGTAATGAATATTCTAAAGGAGTTATAATGAAGATGAAAACCTAATAACAGGTAAGATTACCTGAGGATTGTGTATATACAAATTTATTACACATATATTAAATTCACATAAGGAATTAAAAATTAAACATTAGACATGATAGATAAAAAGCATGGATCCATGTTAACATGTACACATAAAATTACAATAAATTGCTAAAAGTTATCTAGAGAACTACAACATATATCTTGATATTGACTAAAAGTGATTGGACTCTTAGATACAAGGTAGTGTTAAATGAAAACACTCCAAGTCCTGATTTCTAGTAATTAGTGGGTCATAGGGAATTCCTCAAAAAATTACAATAGATACAACAATGGATACAATGAAAATACAAATACAAATGCAATATTATAAAGTAAAATAGAAAATTCAAAACAAATATGAATCAAATGTACTGTGTGGGTATGAATAATGTCAGTATCCGTTAGTCCATTTTGGTCCCAAACAAACAGTCAAATGATAAAGTGGTGTAAATATCCAGTGAGACGTGAAGCAAATCCTAGTTCAAATTGTGAAAAAATTGTGAAAAATTATGAAAAATTGGAGGTGAAAAATCAAAAGTACAAATCGAAAAAAATATACAATTCCAAAAAATTAAATTCCAAAAAATTTTCAAATAATTACAATTCCAAAAAATTGGTTAATTAAAAAGTATTTTGAAAAAAGTGAAGTAGTCACAAATCCACTATCGTGGTATAGTGCTTCCGAACTTTAAAAATGGTGCAAAACCTTGTGGGTAATCAAACAATCCTGGAAGGGAATCGATATAAAATCAATAAAAAATAAAAAATAATAAAAAATAATATCCTAAAAACCTGTGAAAGAAAAGATATACAACATAGAGTAGTATTGCATATGATAAATTTAAAATTAAAAACAATGAAAAGTATCTCACCATATAAGCCAACGTGTTTTGGCCCACTTGTGGGGCCTTTCTCAAGACTCTTAGTGACGTTTGAGTTCACTCAAACCTGACCCAGCCTCCCCGGGCGCTCCTAGCAAAACTATTTTATCTTAGCATTTTTCTTATGGGTAACTAGGGACCCATTGGTATTAGGAGCTATAGGTCCGTATTAGTTAGCGCTGGTGGATAATCTTCCCTACCAACCTCTGCAGATGGCCCCCTTTTTCAGTTCTTTGACAGAGATGCATTTTAGCTAATCAGTGCTAATTCTTAAATAACTCCATGGGAGTGAGCACACTGGTATCTATATGACACACATGAACTAGCATTGCCTAACTGTAAAAAAACCTGTCAAAATGCACTGATAGGAGGCAGTTTTTAACAGTTTAGAAATCAGTTTGAGTCTACCTAGGTTTAGCTTGCAGCAAATAATACCAGAAGAAGAAAGCAAATTTTTATGATAAAAGTAAAATGGAAAGTTGTTTAAAATTGCATATCCTATCTGAATCCTGAAAGTTCACAATGTTTTTAAACATGCAGTGTAGTTTTATTAATGTGTCTATTAGTTGTCAAAAGAACTGTAATGGCGGGGGACTTCCGGGCAGCGGCCATCTTCAGTCGCAATATTTGGTGCTGCTTCAGCTTACAAGACTTTTTACCTATAATTTGGGTCATATGAGATCATATAAATGCACAACTTGGACAACCTGTTTTGCGACTTGATCTTGAGTGGATTGAGCCCTGTATTGCGGATCTCAGCAGCCCTCATATACCGGAGTCAGCATTTGAGATTGAGGCCTTAATAATCACCCCCTCAGCGGGAGCCTTTGAGTCCCCGCCGTATTGCAACATCAATCATTTGTTGCTTTGTGCTAAGGAAGGTCATTACACATTTTCCTATCCCCAATGGCAGGTGTAGAGCAAGTGTCAGAGGAGAAAGTGCTTGCACTCCTGGAGGAACATTTTAACGTGTTGAACGCATGGTTGGATAGCCGCATTGACAAACTCGTCATTTCCCCAGATGCTAAGAATGGCGACCGGACCCCTCCTCAGCACAGCTCAGCCGACATTCCTGAGAGCGATACACAAGTGGGTGCTGTGACGGAGGAGCAGGCTAAGGTTACTACTTACCTTTGGCGTCCTTCAATGTGGAGGGCGATCCGGTTCCTACAGGCTTCTAGGCTTGAGGATATAACAGAGGAGCGGGAGTGCTTTTCGGTGGCCGATGTGATGGTGCCCTCTCTTTTGGTCGCCCCGGGAGGCCTAAGTGATTTTCGGAGGGGAGAAACTGACCCCTCAAAGCCCTGGTTATGTGCACTTCTTTGGATGGAGATTCTGCGAGCTTGTCCGGGGTTTTTACCAGCTGGATGGACCATACAGGTGCCGGTGCAGGCATGCAAAGTAGGTGTAGGCTGAAGATTAGGCTCGATTCTGGGGGAGTGAGGAGCCTTTCGCTGGGATATTTTGTGACTAACTTATAGTGATACACCTACCAACCGGTAACTCTTGTGATGAATACAATGCCTGAGAACTGAATAGGGGTCTTGCTGCTACCATCTTTTCTGAGACTCACCCATGCCTCCTCTCCTTTGTATTTATGAGGCCTATTGGGTCATTATGTGTAAAAACACAAGGTTATTCACACTACTCACAACGTATGTTATATATATATATATATATATATACACAGTTGAGCTTCTCACGCTTATAGGCATATTCTGGCACCCAGTCTAAATATATATTAGTACCGATGTCTAAATATTTGGCCCTCTTGGGCTGCAAAGTGAGTTATTTATTTAAATGGGTACTCTTTATAATATATTCACAGACTCCATTCACTGATTTGGAGTCATATTTCCTCTAGTTGGGGTTTGGATCATATTGTTCGTGTTCTGGTTAAAGGGAGAAAGCTTAATAGTTCAGTTAATAGATGTGAATTTTCACTCAACCTATAATTCAATAATAGTCATAGGGATTTGCTCTATCAGCGGCCGAGATGGGGCATCCTGTGGAGACATCTTATATTTTCCTAGGAGGTATCTAGAAATATAGTTATAAGTATGCTTTCCTCCCTTATACTGATGCAGAATGCTATTTGTATACTATATCCATTTTAAATTTCTAGAGGGCCAAGATTAAAATCTACCAGCTAAGTAGTGTATTTTTTATTGAGCTGCTGTCTTCTAAATATTAATTGATCCAAGAGTGGCCCTATATGATTTATTCACTTCTAATCCCCTTTTTTCCAGTGAACTCTGGTTCCAAGTAATTTAAAAGAGGCTGTTTTTCTTTTTATTGGGGCCATCCTGCTGTCATGTATGTTGTTATATATGGGGGGAAGCTCTACTAACTCTATTAACAATCTAAAATGTTAAAGACTTTATATTAACCTGTTGATGACATGAAGTATATATCTCCCATTTTACTGTTTATAGCTACTAGATACTCAATATTATAGAATACTTACTTTCTGGATATTTGATTCTGTATATGTTATGGACGCACGAGGACCTATTTCTTTTCTTTTAGAGATCTGCTGAGAAAACTAGGTCTCCTGATTAGCATTGGAGCTGTTGTGATATGTCCATGTCAAAGAGTTTATTTATAAAATGAGGTGCCACCCATGGCCCAATGTGTTTCCTACTGTTTAGGAACTTATACTGTTTATAGTGATAGGACGTGCCTATGTATTAACTGCGTAAGACATGATGTATGTATTTAGGCATGTTGCCATGAAAACTTGTGATACTGTTTATCTATGTCTTTGCTACCTCAATAAAAAATTATTAAAAAAAAAAAAAAAAAAAAAGAACTGTAATAAGAGGGCAGTCTGCAGAGGTTTAGATACAAGGTAATCACAGAGGTAAAAACCATCGGCTAGATTACGAGTTTGGCATTAGCCTTAAAAAGCAGCATTAAGAGGTCCTAACGCTGCTTTTTAACGGCCGCTAGTATTACGAGTCTTGCAGGTACAGGTGTACCACTCACTTCTTTGGCCAGACTCGGAAATACCACAAATCCACTTACGTCAATTGCATATCCTATATTTTCAATGGGACTTGCATAGCGCCGGTATTACGAGTCTGACCAAAAATGAGCGGTAGACCCTCTCCTGTCAAGCCTGGTACTGCATTTAAAAGTCAGTAGTTAAGAGTTTTACACTACAACGCCGTAGCATAAAACTCTTAACTAAAGTGCTAAAACGTACACTAACACCCATAAACTACCTATTAACCCCTAAACTGAGCCCCCCACATCGCAAACACTAAAATATTTTTTTTAACCCCTAATCTGCCGAACCGGACATCGCTGCCACTATAATAAACATATTAACCCCTAAACCTCCGCATTCCCGCACCGCAAACATTAGTTAAATATTATTAACCCCTAAACTGCCAGCCCTAACATCGCCGCCACCTACCTACATTTATTAACCCCTAATCTGCTGACCCAACGTCGCCGCCACTATAATAGTTATTAACCCCTAAACCTAAGTCTAACCCTAACACTTAAATATAATTTAAATAAATCTAAATAAAATTACTACAATTAACTAAATTATTCCTATTTAAAACTAAATACTTACCTATAAAATAAACCATAAGCTAGCTACAATATAACTAATAGTTACATTGTAGCTAGCTTAGGGTTTATTTTTATTTTACAGGCAACTTTGTATTTATTTTAACTATGTACTAACAGAAGCAAATTAGAAAAGTGTTTTATCTTAAGCATTACATTTTCATTTTGAATTTACTATCCCTTTAACTCCTTCACGTCGTTAGGATGGCATGGAACATCCTACCTTATATGTCATCCTGCAGTCTCCCCTTTTGATGCATGTAAGAATCTGACTGGAGGCATGCCTAGTAGCGTAGGCAGTTCCCCATGATCCGATCCCTGCCTTGAAATCACGTGATTGTGTGATTTCATTTTTACAGCAAGTATTTACATCATAAATTCATTCCAATAAAAGCACTTGCACCCCAGCATTAAAGGGACATAATACTCATATGCTAAATCACTTGAAACTGATGCAGTATAACTGTAAAAAGCTGAAGGAAAATATCACCTAGCATCTCTCTGTAAATAATGAAGATATTTTACCTCACAATTTCCTCAGCTCAGCAGAGTAAGTTATGTGTAAAAAGTTATAATTCGGCTGCTGCCCAGCTGCAGGGGGAAAAAAAAAGAAGAAATGAACAGCAGCCAATCAGCATCAGCAGTGCTAAGGTCGTTAACTCTTTTACTGTGATCTCATGAGATTTCACTTAACTCTCATGAGATTTCATAGTAAACTTCCTTACACTGAATAGGGAAATAAGATGAGTGTGCATGAATGCTCGCTCCTTCCACTGTCCCGGGACAGACATACAGTTTTTTTTGCTTAGAAGTCCTTTACAATGGGATGTGGCTACTGAGAAACTTTTGAGGTAAAATATCTTTCTTTTTTACATAGAGATGTTCAGGTGATATTTTCTAGTCTTTTACAGCTATGCTGCATCACTTTCAAGTGCTTAAACATTTGGGTATTATGCTCCTTTAAGGGGTTATCTGACAAGCCCTGCTATCATTCAATTGTTTATACCTGAGTAGGGGGGTTGGATGCACAATTTTTATTTGTGCAATTGTAAATGCAAGTGGTGGATGCTACCTCGTTAGTTATTCGCATCTTAATAAATGGGGGCCGTAGTATTAATTTGAAGCGTTTAAACATTGACCATTTAGCAATCATCATTGTCACCATACAAATTATTATTTCTACTTTTAAAATCATCCTTTTAATATGAATTACCTTTAACATTTCCTTATTATCATTTACATTATTTTCTGAAAAAAAGTGTACATTTTTAATGTCTTAATTTTTTCCCTTATTCTATATCAAACTTCTTTTTTCTTTAGTTTAAATTTAACTAAAGCATCTGTCTAATGATGTTTTAAATACATTTACTTGTATAAGTTTAAAAGTACATACTTAAATAAATACATATATAAATAAATACATACATAATTACATAAATAAATACATATATATATATATATATATATATATATATATATATATATATATATATATATATATATATATATATATATATATACACACATACATACATACATACATACATACATTAAAAAAAAGACACCCTACTTAGCGAGGTAACCAGAGTCAAACCTAGACTTGAATTTAGAAAGGGTATGAATTTAAGATCTATGCTCACACCAAGCAAACTAAGACCAGTAAAAGAACCTAGTGGAAGTAAAAGCACTAATTGGCTACAAACCAAAACCAGAGGATTCTTTAAATGCAATAGATTAAATTGCGAATCATGCAAACATCACTATAACAGAAATAAACCTACCAAATATATCACTTCTACCTCTAAAAATAATACCTTTTGAAATTGAAACAATCACTAACTGTAAAACAGATCATGTAGTTTATATGGTGGAATGTGATTGCAAACTCCAATATGTGGGCCGTACGATTAGACCATACAAGATAAGGCTATTGGAACACATCAGAAATATAGAGAGTGGTTTTAAAAAACATAGTGTATCCAACCACTTTCGTCTAAAACACAATTTAGATCCAACAAGCCTTAGAGGTACAGTGTTGAAACACATCAAAGAACCACCAGGTTGTGTAAGTAGGGAATTACATCTGAGACGTAGGGAGACCCAGTGGATAAACAAACTGGGCACCATGATTCCAAACGGTCTCAATAAAGATATTGACATAGCAGCATTTATAGTACAATACTGGAACTATGCCAAATATCCCCTTTATACTAATATTGCTTGTATCCCCCTAATCGGTTAATGATGATTACTCTCCAAGTTGAGGTTTATATATAAGAAATTCATCTGTTTTACACTTATCAATAACAAGTATATATATTAAGAGAACCTCTCCCCCCTTTTTTTTTTCTTTATGGGTATTTTTTATATGAGGTATTTGGATTAACTAACAAAGACTCTAAGACAATCCATAATGTTAGATATACTAGATACTGTTCAAGACTACACAACATCTGTTGAGAATAATCCATTTATGAACAAATAGCCTGTCACAGATCTTACACTTTTTTCATACTCACATATTCTTATTAGTTTTTTTAAGTATTTTAAATAATGACATTTTTAATAACAGCGTATCAACTTGTGCTGTATATATATATTTATTCATCTATTCATTTAGATTAATATCTTGTTTTTAATGTATCTACTTAAATTGCAGCTATTTATTTATTGACTTATTTAATGATGTATTTTAAAATAATCGTGGTTATATTATATATATATTTTTTTTATATCGATCAATTTATATATGTGAAGCTTGTGATTGGAAATTTCACAATTATGTATTTATTATTTTTTAACTATATTAGGTATTGCATTTTGTATAACATTCTCTACCTCACTTTTAATAACATATTTTGGTCCGCTTCCAACCTGTTGGGACGTTACCATATACAATTAGTTGTAAATATATTTCTTACTCCAGAGTACATAGACAGAGATTTTAAGGGCAGTGTAACTGCGCATGGGCGCCTGCTCATACCTCTGTTGCCGACTGGTGTTAATAGACGTATCAACGTATACACAATACGTCACTCGTTAGATCACATGGATGGTAATTGTCCAATAGACGATGGGGGCGTGCCGCCGCTCCACTTAAATGGACGTTAGCAGATTCAATTGTTACCCCTCTGAGGAAGAAGGAATATCGATCCTTAGAAACGAGTTAGGGTATTTGAGCAGGGTATTTTATTGCTTGATTTTGGTATACTTTGTGTGTTATTTTATTGCACTGCTTTAGTAACTGTATATTGGTATTTGTACCAGACTACTGCTTACTCGGATCCACCTTATGAGGCGATTGGGAATGTCATTTATACCACCCATTGTATTACAATAAGGAAAAGTGACTTTTATGCTTTTTATCATACCTCACAGTGTTTGAGGACATTACATGTGAGTTTAATGATTGCTTGTTTTTACCTCTGATCATATAATAAAACAGTATTACACTATATATGATTTTTTGTTTTCTTGGGTACTTCTGCCGGTGAGAGAGTGCATACCAAGACTTCATACTCCAAGAGGTGGCTGGCACATCCCCATACATATCATACATATCCTGGGAGGAAATCATTGGAAGAAAAATCTCTACATACTCCAAGAGGTGGATGAGACTCTAGAAGCATACATTGGCACTCCGGACCTACCAACATCAAGGAACTGAGCACCCCTTCCAGTGCGGCAACTTACCTCATATGATTGAGGTAAATTCTGGTAAGGAGATCAACCGTGTAAACTGTTGATATTGTATAACAGATTCAAAGAGTATTCCAGCCACCAATTTTTCTTAAAATACCTTTATTTCTCTTGTTAAGTGTATCCAGTCCACGGATCATCCATTACTTGTGGGATATTCTCCTTCCCAACAGGAAGTTGCAAGAGGATCCCCCACAGCAGAGCTGCTATATAGCTCCTCCCCTCACTGCCATATCCAGTCATTCTCTTGCAACTCTCAACTAAGATGGAGGTCGTAAGAGGACTCTGGTGTTTTATACTTAGTTTATTTCTTCAATCAAAAGTTTGTTATTTTTAAATGGTACCGGAGTGTACTGTTGCTCTGAGGCAGTATTTAGAAGAAGAATCTGCCTGCGTTTTCTATGATCTTAGCAGAAGTAACTAAGATCCTTTGCTGTTCTCACATATTCTGAGGAGTGAAGTAACTTCAGAGGGGGAATAGCGTGCAGGTTTTCCTGTAATAAGGTATGTGCAGTTAAAATATTTTTCTAGGGATGGAATTTGCTAGAAAATGCTGATGATACCGAAGTAATGTAAGTAAAGCCTTAAATGCAGTGATAGCGACTGGTATCAGGCTTATTAATAGAGATACATACTCTTATAAAAGTGTATTTTAAAACGATTGCTGGCATGTTTAATCGTTTTTTACATATGTTTGGTGATAAAACTTATTGGGGCCTAGTTTTTTCCACATGGCTGGCTTGAATTTTGCCTAGAAACAGTTCCCTAAAGCTTTCCACTGTTGTAATATGAGTGAGAGGGGCCTATTTTAGCGTTTTTTTGCACAGCAAAAATTACAGACACAGACATCCAGCTTCTTCTTGCATGATCCAGGACTTCTCTGAAGGGCTCAAAAGGCTTCAAAAGTCGTATTGAGGGAGGTAAAAAGCCACAGTAGAGCTATGGCAGTTGTTGTTACTGTTTAAAAAACGTTTTTGTCATTTGTTATTCTGTTTTTGGTATTAAGGGGTAAATCATCCATTTACAAGTGGGTGCAATGCTCTGCTAACTTATTACATACACTGTAAAAATTTCGTTAGTGTAACTGCATTTTTTCACTGTTATTTAAAAATTTGGGAAAATTTGTGTTTCTTAAAGGCGCAGTAACGTTTTTTATATTGCTTGTAAAGTGTTTTCCAAGCTTGCTAGTCTCATTGCTAGTCTGTTTAAACATGTCTGACACAGAGGAACCTACTTGTTCATTATGTTTGAAAGCCATGGTGGAGCCCCATAGGAGAATGTGTACTAAATGTATTGATTTCACCTTAAACAGTAAAGAACAGTCTTTATCTATAAAAGAATTATCACCAGAGGGTTCTGTCGAGGGGGAGTTATGCCGACTAACTCTCCCCACGTGTCAGACCCTTCGCCTCCCGCTCAGGGGACGCACGCTAATATGGCACCAATTACATCAGGGACGCCCATAGCGATTACCTTGCAGGACATGGCTGCAATCATGAATAATACCCTGTCAGAGGTATTATCTAGATTGCCTGAATTAAGAGTCAAGCGCGATAGCTCTGGGGTTAGGAGAGATACAGAGCGCGCAAATGCTGTTAGAGCCATGTCTGATACTGCGTCACAGTATGCAGAACATGAGGACAGAGAGCTTCAGTCTGTGGGTGACATCTCTGACTCGGGGAAACCTGATTCAGAGATTTCTAATTTTAAATTTAAGCTTGAGAACCTCCGTGTATTGCTTGGGGAGGTATTAGCTGCTCTGAATGACTGTAACACAGTTGCAATTCCAGAGAAATTGTATAGGCTGGATAGATACTATGCGGTGCCGGTGTGTACTGACATTTTTCCTATACCTAAAAGGCTTACAGAAATTATTAGCAAGGAGTGGGATAGACCCGGTGTGCCCTTTTCCCCACCTCTTATATTTAGAAAAATGTTTCCAATAGACGCCACTACATGGGACTTATGGCAGACGGTCCCTAAGGTGGAGGGAGCAGTTTCTACTTTAGCAAAGCGTACCACTATCCCGGTTGAGGACAGTTGTGCTTTTTCAGATCCAATGGATAAAAAATTGGAGGGTTACTTTAAGAAAATGTTTATTCAACAAGGTTTTATTTTACAGCCCCTTGCATGCATTGCGCCTGTCACTGCTGCGGCGGCATTCTGGTTTGAGGCTTTGGAAGAGGCCATCCAGACAGCTCCATTGAATGAAATTATTGACAAGCTTAGAACGCTTAAGCTAGCTAACTCATTTGATTCTGATGCCATTGTTCATTTGACTAAACTAACGGCTAAGAATTCCGGATTCGCCATCCAGGCACGTAGGGCGCTATGGCTTAAATCCTGGTCAGCTGACGTGACTTCAAAGTCTAAATTACTCAACATTCCTTTCAAGGGGCAGACCTTATTCGGGCCTGGCTTTAAGGAAATTATTGCTGACATTACTGGAGGCAAGGGTCATACCCTTCCTCAGGACAGGTCCAAATCAAAGGCCAAACAGTCTAATTTTCATGCCTTTCGAAATTTCAAGGCAGGAGCAGCATCAACTTCCTCCGCTTCAAGACAAGAGGGAACTGTTGCTCATTCCAGACAGGCCTGGAAACCTAACCAGTCCTGGAACAAGGGCAAGAAGGCCAGAAAGCCTGCTGCTGCCCCCAAGACAGCATGAAGGAATGGCCCCCTATCCGGAAACGGATCTAGTGGGGGGCAGACTTTCTCTCTTCGCCCAGGCGTGGACAAGAGATGTTCAGGATCCCTGGGCGTTGGAGATCATATCTCAGGGATATCTTCTGGACTTCAAAGCTTCTCCTCCACAAGGGAGATTTCATCTTTCAAGGTTATCAGCAAACCAGATAAAGAAAGAGGCATTCCTAAGCTGTGTGTAAGACCTCCTAGTAATGGGAGTGATCCATCCAGTTCCGCGGACGGAACAAGGACAGGGATTTTATTCAAATCTGTTTGTGGTTCCCAAGAAAGAGGGAACCTTCAGACCAATCTTGGATCTAAAGATCTTAAACAAATTCCTCAGAGTTCCATCATTCAAAATGGAAACTATTTGGACCATCCTACCCATGATCCAAGAGGGTCAGTACATGACCATAGTGGACTTAAAGGATGCCTACCTTCACATACCGATTCACAAAGATCATCATCGGTTCCTAAGGTTTGCCTTTCTAGACAGGCATTACCAATTTGTAGCTCTTCCCTTCGGGTTGGCCACTGCCCCGAGAATTTTTACAAAGGTTCTGGGCTCACCTCTGGCGGTTCTAAGACCGCGAGGCATAGCGGTGGCTCCGTATCTAGACGACATCCTGATACAGGCGTCAAGCTTTCAAATTGCCAAGTCTCATAGAGAGATAGTTCTGGCATTTCTGAGGTCACATGGGTGGAAAGTGATCATGGAAAAGAGTTCTCTATCACCACTCACAAGAGTCTCCTTCCTAGGGACTCTTATAGATTCTGTTGAGATGAAAATTTACCTGACGGAGTCCAGGTTATCAAAACTTCTAAATGCTTGCCGTGTCCTTCATTCCATTCAATGCCCGTCAGTGGCTCAGTGCATGGAAGTAATCGGCTTAATGGTAGCGGCAATGGACATAGTGCCATTTGCGCGCCTGCATCTCAGACCGCTGCAATTATGCATGCTAAGTCAGTGGAATGGGGATTACTCAGATTAGTCCCCTCTACTAAATCTGGATCAAGAGACCAGAGATTCTCTTCTCTGGTGGTTTTCTCGGGTCCATCTGTCCAAGGGTATGACCTTTCGCAGGCCAGATTGGACGATTGTAACAACAGATGCCAGCCTTCTAGGTTGGGGCGCAGTCTGGAACTCCCTGAAGGCTCAGGGATCGTGGACTCAGGAGGAGAAACTTTTCCCAATAAATATTCTGGAGTTAAGAGCAATATTCAATGCTCTTCTAGCTTGGCCTCAGTTAGCAACACTGAGGTTCATCAGATTTCAGTCGGACAACATCACGACTGTGGCTTACATCAACCATCAAGGGGGAACCAGGAGTTCCCTAGCGATGTTGGAAGTCTCAAAGATAATTCGCTGGGCAGAGTCTCACTCTTGCCACCTGTCAGCGATCCACATCCCAGGCGTAGAGAACTGGGAGGCGGATTTTCTAAGTCGTCAGACTTTTCATCCGGGGGAGTGGGAACTCCATCCGGAGGTGTTTGCTCAACTGGTCCATCGTTGGGGCAAACCAGAACTGGATCTCATGGCGTCTCACCAGAATGCCAAGCTTCCTTGTTACGTATCCAGGTCCAGGGACCCGGGAGCAACGCTGATAGATGCTCTAGCAGCTCCTTGGTTCTTTAACCTGGCCTATGTGTTTCCACCGTTTCCTCTGCTCCCTCGACTGATTGCCAAAATCAAACAGGAGAGAGCATCAGTGATTCTGATAGCGCCTGCGTGGCCGCGCAGGACCTGGTATGCAGACCTAGTGGACATGTCGTCTCTTCCACCATGGACTCTGCCTCTGAGGCAGGACCTTCTAATACAAGGTCCTTTCAATCATCCAAATCTAATTTCTCTGAGACTGACTGCATGGAGATTGAACGCTTGAGTCTATCAAGGCATGGCTTCTCCGAGTCAGTCATTGATACCTTAATACAGGCTCGGAAGCCTGTCACCAGGAAAATCTACCATAAGATATGGCGTAAATATCTTTATTGGTGTGAATCCAAGAGTTACTCATGGAGTAAGGTTAGGATTCCTAGGATATTGTCCTTTCTCCAAGAGGGTTTGGACAAAGGCTCATCAGCTAGTTCTTTAAAAGGACAGATCTCTGCTCTGTCTATTCTTTTGCACAAGTGTCTGGCAGAAGTTCCAGACGTCCAGGCATTTTGTCAGGCTTTGGTTAGGATTAAGCCTGTGTTTAAAACTGTTGCTCCCCCGTGGAGCTTAAACTTGGTTCTTAAAGTTCTTCAGGGAGTTCCGTTTGAACCCCTTCATTCCATTGATATTAAACTTTTATCTTGGAAAGTTCTGTTTTTGATGGCTATTTCCTCGGCTCGAAGAGTCTCTGAGTTATCTGCCTTACATTGTGATTCTCCTTATCTGATTTTTCATTCAGACATGGTAGTTCTGCGTACCAAACCTGGGTTTTTACCTAAGGTGGTTTCTAACAGGAATATCAATCAAGAGATTGTTGTTCCATCATTGTGTCCTAATCCTTCTTCAAAGAAGGAACGTCTTTTGCATAATCTGGACGTAGTCCGTGCCTTGAAGTTTTACTTACAGGCTACTAAAG